>NW_017257295.1:130692-146349 GCF_001594055.1 Mycetomoellerius zeteki
TACATTGACGCATTCTATTATTTATTTAAATGTTTTAATTAATAATTGTTATAAGTGGGTTTAAATAATTTTTCCTTGCTTAAGGGAGTCTTGAGTTTTCAAATGAATATAAATATTTATATTAAAAACCTTTTTGATATTATAAATTGTATTATTTATGAGAACCTAAACGTCTGGCTACTGGGACATTTACCTTATATGATATATTTTCACTCATATCGTTTTAATCAGTTCTATTCTCGATATAAAAATATCAAAATAAAATCTGTCAAATAATACCGAAAAAAAAAGTTTAATTGTCACGATCAAGGATGAAAATCCAATCATTGTCATAATATAGAAGATCTGAGTTCGAATCTCGCTTGAGGTAATATTAATTTTTCGCAATAAATTATTTGCAGTTTTTAAGTTTCTTATAAATATTAAATTATTAATATTCTTATGAGAAGATAAGCATAAAAAATATTATTAAATTGCTTGTCAACGTGATATTACTACTGTAGTTTTGTTCATGATTGCGTTTCAAAACTGAAAAAGATTTCGGTGCGCGGTTTGCAAAATTGAATATATATATAAACTCACACTGAAATATTTAAGCACCAAGATCTGTTTTGTGAATGAAAATAACATTATTTCTCTCAATTAAATTATTCTCATCTATCTATATAAATTATAATTATCATAATCAATATGTATTGGACACCCATATTTTAGCTTTTAAACTTTGTAGGGGAACCTGGGGTATAATGAAACCATGGGGTATAATGGAATGTACTCGATATCTTTTTACAGATATGCTAATATGTAATGAATTGTCAGACAATAGTTACTGTTAGATGTATCTTATTATATATTGTTATTAGTTGTCATATTATTTTTACCTGAAAATTGCTAAAAATTGTTTAATGTGTTCGCTTTACTGTCCGCGAATGAGTTACAGAGAGAGATTCTTTGGTATGTTCGCATAAGGTAAGCAATAACAAAATTCTATTTTTTATTGTCATAAGTACATTTATCTTATTATATAATCTTTTCTTGTAAAATCTTTACTTTAGTAAAATCTATACAAATATATTGATTATCTGTGATATTTTATATTATCTAAAGTAAATTTATGTACTTCGAGGCACAATGGTGCACTGGTGTTATTTTATGTTTAAAATGAGTTTATGATTCATGTACAAGTGTAGATAAAAATGATAAGAATTATTTTATTTGTGTTATCTTCTTAAACATTTTTATTTATGTTCAATATAATAACAGTATACTTTGTATAATGTATCACTCAGCATCACATATAGACTTATTAATAAAAAATTAAAAATTAAAAGTGCAACAATGTATTTTTACTTATATTATATGTTCTAAGTCACTTTTAAGCAATGTTCAATATTAACTTTTTAAAAATAGACAAGTTTTTTGTGGTGCCCCATTATGCCCTGCATAAATGACATAGTGAGGTTACGACACACTTTCACAAAACAATAATTTCGTCCTGTTAATTTATACTTTTGCAGTAAAACTTAACTTTTCCTTATAGTAAATACTTCAAAAAATATTTTAATATATAACAAAGTTGATTTATTTATCTTTAATATGTTTAAAACTTGAAAAAATCTAACTATAACCATTATACCCCAGGTTCCCTTATGATGATTCAACGTTTTTAGAAGATAAGAGAATAAAGAGAAATGGAGCAGTTGATGTGTCCACGATGCATTTATTCACATTCGGTATACAAAACACGAGGATAACGAGAAAAATGAGAGTGAGAAGTTCAGCCTCGAATGCCTTCCCTTGTGCAGATTCTGAATAAAATTTTAATTTCGTCGCGTATGCACTTCCTTCTTAATTTACAGACGTGTGGTCCTGTTGTAGCAGCTGTAAGCAGGAGGATCACTGTATATAATTAACGTAGGATATATTTCATGGCTATACACTTTCGCGCGAGTCGATATACCTCTCCAGAAGTCGCCGCTTTAACTCGGGCGGATACGAAACGTAGATATAATGATCAGGCATGTCCTCGCTCGATAGGGGCAGATTCTCATCCCCATGATCGCCCTTTCGTCTGTCCAATCTGCCCTCGTTATGAATACTCGGATCGTGCAACGGAGAAGTACTTGAGCGATCTGTACTTCCATTGTAATCTACGCTTCCACCGTCCAGTCTATCTTCGTCTGCGGTACTACAACCAACAAAAATAAAAAAGAATTAAATTTTTCATTAATATAACGAGTGATGCAAGACGTGCGTAGATCCTAATATGCTAACAGTTAACACTTTATTTGTTATTATCTTCTATAAAGATATTAGAAGATTTGCGGGTTATCGCCGTATCTTTATTCATTGCTAATAGCATTAGGATAAAGACACCTTTAGAAGATAACCCGCAAACTTTCTGATGTGTTTTTGAAGGAAATACCCATGACAGCCTCAAAAGCATTAATATTTTCTATTTTATGCTATTTAGGAATTTTAACAGCAAAAGAAAGTTAACATTTTTTCATGATTATTACATTTCTGAAACATTCTTCTGTAAAACATACTTTTAAAAGCTTTACAATTATTATTAAACAAAAATGTAGATAAAAAAAAATAAGCTATCTTATGTAAAATAATATGTATATTCAGAAAAAAGACATAGTGGTATAACTATGAAAGTGATAATTATAGTTTTATATGTAGAAGTTAAAGTTTTATATGTAGAATTAATGTACACATAGCTGAATAAATTTTGTAGTTATTGCAATTAAAATGGTTTATTTAATTATGTACATTAATTCTATACAAAAACTTATACAGATGTTAGCCTTTATAGCTGCTACTACAATTTTCTCTGACAATGGGTATATTCAGTACTACGACCGCTCACTGAGCGCTCAGTGAGCGGTCGTAGTACTCTTGTATCTATTTGGTCTATATTTTTAGATCTAACGGAATATGCCAATCAGATCCAAGAGCTCACTGAGCGTTCAGTGAGCGGTTGTAGTACTGAATACACCCAATGAGTATAGGATTGTTTCAATGAAGTGTTTATGATGAATATATAAGTAATTATATATGTCGTACGATACTTTTTGATTACTTTTATTATCATTTTTTTATTCAACACAGACAAAAAAAGAAAATCATCTTACATTGTTAAAGAAACTTTAACGTAAATATTTTTTTAGAAAATTACAAATACAATATCTATAATTTTCTAAAAAAATATTCACGTCAAAGTTTCTTTAATGGTGTAAGAAATGGTGTATGAAATAATTTTTTTATTAGAAATAATGTAGTTAATTAACATTTTAAAAAATTATGAGTTTTTTAAAAATTTATCGTACTTGAAGCAAACCCATATTATGTAGTAACATGCGTAAATCGACGAAAACAGGAGCAGCATGAAGACAGTCAGCAGGTACCAGGGTGTGTGACGCTGCGGTCTTTTTGTGTCCTCCCAATATCTATCACAGCTGAGATACCAGCAGATCGCTCGATTTAACTCCCCTGTCGATAACATACATAATTGATAAGAGAACTGTAATTAATGGTCGCATTAGGTGCATAATCAAGTTACGTACCTTCGATTTCTTGAAAATCTCGTACAGAAAGATTAGCGAGTAATCCAGCGATGCAATCGCGTACGAGTATCTGTTGATAATCGCGTGATAAATGGGATTATTATATATTATTAGTATTCATAGACGGGGGGGGGGGGATATGTAAACGCGCTTTGCGTGCTCGTCTCGTATAATATTAAAAAGATCAAAGATCGCGCATTATTCAAATCGCGGCTATTCGATCTTAATTCAATTATCTGATCTTTAAAATATATATTACATATTACAATAATCGAGAGACAATGCGCGAACTTTTGTCAGGATTTTTATATTTCTAATAAAATAATATATATTCTGATATTAATATTTCAAAGATAGTATGTCAAAGATAATATGTCAAAGAAGCATCATATGGAGAGAAAAGTTTTATGATTATAATTATATGATAAAATAATTATAGTTAGGAGCTCTTATTAAAGTTATTATTATTATGACTGCTACAATATTAGTAATAATAATTATATTTATAGCTTTAAAAACTTTTTGGTATATAGAACTATAAATAATTATTATTACTAACATAACAATAATAAGTGTAAAAATAGAGCTGTTAATTATATTTTAAATAATATAGTAAGAGAAAATTGACCTAAAAACATTCAATACAAATAAGCGAAAAATAATGATTTTATCATGCAATTATAGTCATAAATACAAAAACTTTTCTCTCAGTACAGATAAAATTACGGTCATTCAGTAACTTCACGCCATTTCGCAGGAACTCACTTCACACTGGGTCTTTAATTTCTGCAACTCCTCCGGCTTACAGTTGGATTTTAGTTTCCTCAAATGCAGTCCTCGCCGTCTCTGTTTTTTGTCGACAGCAGGTAGCGCCGCTTCTACCAGATTCTCCTCATCTTCCATGTCTTCTTCGTCTTCTTCGTCCTCATCCTCTTCGCAATCATTCTTATTATCCGTTTCGGCGATCTCGTTGTGATAAGATGATCTCGCTAATCTATGATTGTGCATATCACCGTCGTCATGGTGGTCGTCACGACGGCAGTAACGCTGCAGATTCGTCACTGCTCCACCGCCAGCAATGGCACAGGACTTATCTGTAGGATACATTCTGGCGAGGCCACGAGACCCGCAGGGCACGATAGAAGTGCTGCGCCGCTGTTGCTGTTGCTTTTGCTGCTCGGTATTTTCGCGCCACACCTGGATGTCGGTGTTCAGGTGACCGCCATCGTCGTCCACCGAGTTTTCGAAGTCGCGGTTGCCCAGCACTTCGCAACGCATAATATCGCAGTAGTCCGCTAGGCATACCGCATCTTCTGCCTGAAGAAAAAAACATGCTTAGATCTTGCTTTTTCTGACAATGAGATACTGATAAAAAGCTTTGGCTCATTGGTAATTCGTAATTGTGTAGTACCTAATTATTAAAGAGCAAAGATATTTAATTTCTGAATTGATGAAAACTTTGTCAAGATCGCAAGATTATATGCAATAATTAGAAAGAAACAGAAAATTTATAAAAAATGTAATTAAGAGAAGAAACAGAAACTTTACAAAAAAATATGTAACTATATACAGCACATATTTTTTTTGTAATTGAGTTACCAACAATTTTTATGTTATATATTTTTCAACTAAATTATTTAATTTTTAAAATATTATATTACAATCGGTTGTTACATTATACTGTCGGAGATCCTACTATTTTGTTGGAAATCGATTACCCATCAAAATTGCAAAAAAGTAAAATATTGTAAGCAGTGTTGCGCTTAGATAATTAAAAATTATCTAGATATAGATAAGATAAATCACAAAAATGTATCTTAGATAAGATAAAGATGATTAACTTTACATTAATCTAAAAAAAAGATGAAATTAAAAAAATTTTTATTTACATAATTTTTAAGAGATAATTTTGTTTTTTTAATTAACTATTAGGCAGTAAAACGAATTATGTCCAATTTCTGCACCTCTAGATAACTTTATCCAAGAGATATCTCCCAGAATACAATGGAGATGTCTTCTGTATAAGATCATCTGCAACTTATCTGGAGTGAAGAATGTGGGCATTAGGATACAAAAAATGTATTTATACTTTCATTAATCTTTATTTTTTTCGAATAAAAGTTTTTTGAACATTTCGTCTAACAAACGGTTTCTACATGGAATTAATATTTGTTGTCCACAAATAAAAAGGCGCTCTACTGGCGCTGATAATGGCATTGATATGTCATATTTAAAAGAATTTGTTTGGCGTGTGGATACAAATTAAGAATATCTAATTTCTTAGATTTATCTCTTCTAAATATGAAAGTACTTCAATGTCGCTTTGAATTGTGACTGATGTCATACTAATCCCAGTTTTATTTATATCATAAAAAAATTCTCATTGTTACTACTATCTAGAAGTTATATAGAAAATTTTTTACAATACTCTTTTACAATCTTAGTTAATTTGAAAAAGATTTTATCTAAGATAAGATAAAGATAATCTATATTCTTAATAATCTAGATAAAGATAAAGCCATTCTTCATCTATATAATTATCTAGATAATTTTATCTAGATAGCGGAAAACACTGATTGTAAGAAGTTAAAGCCTTGATAACTGTTTTTTTTTTAGAAAACGAATTATTTACAGAAGTACAAGACAATTTTGATAGTTAATCGATCTACTGCAAAATAGTGAGATCTTCACCAGAAAGGTTGCAGCTGTGATTACGATGATCGAGAGATAATGTGAACTTTTATCTTTTACCGTATTAACATTGCTCTTGTGTCTGTTATCGAAGTGGGCGTCTAAATGTTTCTCGGCGTAGAAAGACTTGCCGCAAAGGCCGCAGGTCCATTGTGATGGCCTGTGTTGATGCTTCGCCTTTTGTTGTGGCCGAAAAATATCTCGACTTTCGTGGAACGGACATTCCAATGGTAATTCTACCTGATACTTCTTCAGTATTGGCATCCATCTCTGAAATTTCGACGAAACTCAAAATATTATCCTGTATTCATCTCTTTATAACTTTATAGCTCAATAAACTGTTGTAAAAAAAAATTGTCAGATTTTTTAAAAAGTATTTTTTCGGAAAATACATTCTTTGTTTCTTAAGTAAAAATATGAGAGTCATATCGAAAGTAATGAGCAACAATTTTTTATAAATTAAGAGGCTTTGTTATTAAAAAACCAAGTACATATATTATTTTAATCTATAGACTTTTGTTTGCTTTTCTACATAATTCTCATACTTTATAAACATTTTTCTTATAGTTTTGGAAGTTTGAATATTCTCTTGTGGTAGAACTCTATTTCAGTTGATCGATAATAACATACTGCACTGTTTCCATTGTCTCGTTACGTTGACCTCGCCAACGTTCTTCTAAAAGAAAGGTTATGCTGTAGTACGAATGGCTTCACTCCGCTTATCTCATTTCGAAAAAATTTGTGAAAACGTGGAAAACTCCTCGTCATTCCTCTTACAATCATGATGTGGCAATTCCAATTACCATTTCTTTTATGAAGGACCAATTGCGAAGTCGACACGTACGCGTGTTAGTCTTCGACGGAGTCAATCAGTAAAGTATAATTCCGCCAAGGTTTTTGAGCAGCTAAAATGAAATTCTATCGCAAGATAATTTCCAGAACGCTGAGAATATGTACAAAGAAATGATGATTATGTAGGAAACAAAATTCTGTTGATGATGTACTTGGTTTTCAATAACCAAAAAAATCTACAATATAATATCTTATAGGACCGTATATGTGAGAATGAGACACAACCTATAGAAATCAATGCCTTAAATCTTAAATGCTTGTATGATTCTGTGTGAATTTAAATACTACTATATTTGGGAAAATTTACTGTAAAAAAAGTTAAAGTTTTTAAAAGTAACCTTTCAAATGTAAGAGTTAACTTAAAAAATTTTTAAATAATCTAAAGTGATTAAAAAAATTTTAAAGTATTTCAAAACTAATTTTAGAAGAGTCTTAGACAAATCAAAGATTTTAGAAACTGACTTTAAAATTGTCTTCAGGTATTCTAAAGAAAAATACTTTTAAAGTAATCTCAATAAATCTTTGGTAATCCTAAGGTAACATTAAAGTTTACAGTTTATTTATAATTTTTAATCTTCAATATACCAATCAAATAAACTTTTCAGAATATCCATCTTATAATTATATTTAAAGTGTGGAAAAGGTTAAGCTGAAATAACATAAAATCTTCAAAGTATATCAAGGATGACTTATATAATCTTAGACATGAAACTGAAAGTTTTATTTTTTTCATTGTATTTGGAATTTTTAAAATGCTCTTAAGTTTTAAAGTAAGGCTAAGTTAACATAAAATTTACCCGCGAACATAGTACTTGACACCACCACTAGAGGGACACGGCGGTGCTACATTTTCTCGTAGGTAAGATTCAATACAGGATAGAATAAAATAAGGCACAGCGTTGAGATTTTTCATTCGCGTTATAAACAAATAATTTTTTAATGGCGAGTCTCTTTATAAATAAAAGAGGCTTACCTCGAAATTTAAACAAATTCATAATTTTTACAATTATGATTTTAAAGAAAAACTTCAAAATTGTTAACATTAATTTTTCTAATTTATAAGTTTCTTCAGTTCCTTTCAGTTTCTCTTAAATAAGTATTAAAGTTACTTTAAAGAAAAGTTTAAAGTATCCAAATTTACCTTTCATATTTTTTAGGTTTTCTCTACAATAAGTTTTAAATATTTTTTTTAAATTTTTTGAAGTAAATTTTCCCAAGGGTATAGTCTTTTAAAATGCGTGTCTCCTGATTTTTTGGTCTTGAAACGCAAACTCTATTAAACTACTGCAGTAAATATCACGAGTGTTAAATTGACTAGCAATTTAACAACTTGCTTTTTCGCATCTTAGAACGCATCTTAGTAATGCTGAGTGACATATAAAAAAATTCTAATTTATTCAAATAATTACTTATTATTTTTGGTATAATTCTCATATTTCTGTATCAAATTGTTTTATTTTTTAGGATATTTTCACATGTAATCCATTTACTATATAATTTTAATTAATAATTCTGATTATATGTATAATGCTTTCTTTTACCTTGTGAACTATCCTCCTCACTACAGACGCTCGATCGCGGGGGCATGATATTTTAAAGACGCTGGGACCTGGCCATGGAATCACAGATAGAAGCAGCACTGCCAAAACCTAACGACAGTACAACGTTCCTTAATCGTCATAAACACATGTGCAAACATGTATGTATCTTTCTAATCTTCGTAATGTAAAAAGATAAAAAAGTTTAACTTCGTAACTGTTTTCCGCTAAAGAATTGCACATCGATTACCTTTCATATCAAGGCAAACGGAAGAGAGAACTCTTCACGTTCTATATTTATGTAGATACTCTCAAACAGTACAAAATGCGTTAATACAGTTTTTTTTTTGACATATAGAGAGCTTCCTTATTCATGTGCATGATATTTTAATTAAGGCCGTATTATGATCGACTGATAAATGGCAAACGTCAAAGTGACGCACGAGTGGATGTATCCATCTTATATACACTCCGTAGCAATATATGTATACAACCAAAGAATACTCTTCCTTGAGGTACACATGCATAAGTAATGCGATCGATAAAAACATCGTCACTCGTTCACGCACATTAATATTTTTTTAATTACTTTTAATCATGGCACAATGATCGAAGCGTGTCGTTTCCTTATCTACGATAACCCGTGACTTTTTCCATGAAGCAACTTCAATTTTGCTCTATAAATTTCCCGGATACATCGAGCGAATATGACACATGATACATCACTAAATATATAGAGGATGATTACCTCGAGGTGAAAGGGTTGGGTCTTCATTCATAGCCTAAATGCTGCGTGCAAGAGTAATCCGGCGCGACGATTACTTGCTTTGAGATGAACCTGTCCGTTCCCTAAAAGCGATTGTTTCTTCGTACGAGTAGTCGCCAATCGAGGGTGTATGCAGGTTGCAACGGGGGAGCACTGCAGGGTCCACGTCGACATGGCCGTCACCCTTAGGCGCAGGTTTCAAGTATATACATATAGGAATGTCGCAGTGCCGGCATATGTGGTTCTAGGGATGTCTATATAAATAAAAACATTAATCACGTTCGACACGTATCAGCACATTGTTACATTTTCGTGTACATTTTCTTAATTAAATCATTGTAAGCAGCGTATTAAAATTTTTTTCTTTAATTACTGTTTCCGCAATATATGTTCATCATACAATCTCTAAAATAATTTGCACAGCATATTAACTTACTTTGCAAGAGTTTTGTAAGTGATATTCTTTTTTTAAATTTAAAAAACTGTTTACATATAAAATGACGAAATAATAACTAAGCATAAAAAAAGAATAAAATATAAATGCATAATTTTTTAAAATTCATTGTGTTATTTTATTATTATTGAATTTATAATTAATTGTAATCGTATTTAATATAAATATGTTTGGTACTCTTTTAGATATTTTATATTAAATCTTCATTTTTCAATACATATTACTGGAAGGCTTTCTGAGACGGTCCTGCCAAGCGTCATCGGCGTCGGCGTCGGCGTCGATGAAAATGCGCCGACGCATTACCGTTTCGATAAGCTCGAAACAATCAACGCGCAGAAATTGTAAAACTAGCGGCTTTATGAAGAACGTATTACTACGCGCAATGAAATCTACAATATTATTTAAAAAATCATGCACTTCATACTTATATTGCAATAAATTAATATAATTATTTAACGAATGAAGAAGATAACAACTTAAGTCGCAAATATATTCTTAAATAAATAATAAAGTATAAGACACTTTGTTGAGTATTTTGTGTAGATCTCAGGTAGATCTACGAAAACACAAACGAAGCATCGACCTTTATAGTTGATATATTGGAATTGCGATGGGTCGGTCAAAGACAAGTTCACTAAATTCTCGAGTCTTTGATTTCTTAGTTTAGTATGTTCGACTGCAGGCAGCGGTAATAACGTTGTAAGCAATAACGACTAACTTAGGGCAAAGACAAAATCGATAAAATAGAGTCTACGTATTACAAAGTTTACATATATGATATCAAGAGAGATAAATTAGTATTTCAACATAAAGTAGCAAAAATTAATGACAAACTTAAATAGCATATAATATAAATGAATCTAAAATAGTCCCATTTTAGCGAGAAAAACTTGCAACAGTTACAAAATAACATTCACTTTATTAGTATGTACAGCCAGATGCTAGTTTACACTTTATGAAACAGATGACGTTCCTAGCAAACAATTTAGAAATATTCATAAAATATTAGAAATATTTACTTATATTTATTATAACTATTATATGAAACGTTTAGTCTGTATTTTTTAATTATATTTCGAATATAGCTTTAATATATAATAAAAAAAAATATATAAAATATTTATATAATATTTAAAAAAATAAATAGAAATAAAAATATTTATAAATATTTATCCTAAAAACAATAATAACAATAGGGCATTGAATCACAAAACGCACGATTTCAGTGGCGAATTATATTGTAATTTAAATTACAAAAGTATAGACGTTTCGATTTATATTAGACCATTTTCGGTATAATATAAGTTAGATATTAAAATTAAGATTAAGAAAATTAAGACATCAATAAGAAATATAATAAGCTACAAAACACAAATTATTACAAAAATTGAAGAATGGAAAATTGTTCGTTGTGTGCTGAATATAATACAATATTTAATGATATTATATTTTCGTTACATCTAATTTCGGAAGGCAAGTCTTGTTAATATAAAAAAGTGAAGGTATTCTTGTGTGTTAATTGAGAAACTTGAAATTACTTTTGCTGATAGAGTTGACATTTTTTATCGGAGTCAAAGACGAATTTGACTGCGAAAGTTTCGAAGCTCTAATTATAAATATTATTTTATTATTATTACAATTCTTGTTTAGTGTAATATAAGTTTAAAAAAAAATTACCTGCATCAGAACAAACCATAATTACTGCTAATGTGGATGTCATGCTCGCTTAAATCCCAAAAACTTTTATGGCATTACATAAAACGATCATGATAAAAAAGGTTCAACATCGAAGATATACGTTATCTCCAATATATTATATTATGGCTTACTTTTGCCTACTGCATACGACATAGTTAATTTTGTTTTTTTTTCTCTCAACGTTTGATTCACATCATTGCGACAAATCAAGATATATATATATTTTAAAAAATAAGATAAGATTAGTTTATCAGTCAAATGATACTAATTTTACATATGGACCACACACATCAAATAATAGGGAATACAGAAACAACCGATACATTTCACTGGATACTGTAATCTGACCAAATACTTCGACAACTTATGTAATATTATTTGTTTTTACATTGAAAATGACCCGATCGGCGTCGAAACGTTTGTACGAATATTAAATATTCTTTAAATTTTAATTGGCTCGTAGCCCTTCTTTTATTTATTGATATTGAACATAATTTAAATAAATTAGATGCTGATACCAAAGTTTAATAAGAAAGGACTCAATACACATTTTACAGAAAATACAATATAGCAATCCTAGTAATCTTAATAATAATTTAATAAAAAAAGGTATAGAAGAATTTAAAAAAATAATAAGATTGAAAGACCGCTAATGTTAAACATAATAATTTTAAATTAAGAAGCGCCATAACGGTCAGAACGTTAAGATGTTGAACTATTGTAAATTCATTTAAATGAATTAATTTCAGAAATGATAAATGCGTGCCGATATGGTTGTCGGACTTTTCGGAAGTCCGACAACCATATCGGCACGCATTTATCATTTCTGAAATTAATTCATTTAAATGAATTTACAATAGTTCAACATCTTAACGTTCTGACCGTTATGGCGCTTCTTAATTTTAAATTTAAAAAAATTTATTTCCGAACCCCATCCTGACTTGTTAATTACCAGAGCTGATAAAGGGAATACCACCGTATTACTAGATTTAAATGACTATAACAACAAAATATATGAAATTCAAATAAAACGACGACGGAAATTCGCACACTTCTAATTGGAAAACTAAAAAATATATCGATCAATGTATTTACAAGAGATTGTATATTTCTGACGGAGATTTGCCGAGATCTTATGGGCTCACCAAGATACATAAAGATGACTTTCCTCTAAGAATTATAGTCAGTTGCATAAATAGTTCCTTCTTCAATCTTGCAACTTTTTTAAAGAAAATTATAGACAAGAGCATGGACAAAAATTTTGGCTACATAAAGAACAGTTTCGAGCTAGTAAAAAGAATTAATGGTATGCCATTTGAACAAGATTATCAAATTGTTTCTTTTGATGTAATATTTATGTACATTAATATTCCTAATAGGTGCATTCAGCAGACTCAACAGTTGAGTGAGCGCTCGCTGTTATTGGTGTATTCTTTTAGCTCATCCAATGAGAATTTTAGATCTAGAAGAATACATCAATAGCAGTTAGCGCTCATTCAAGTGTTATCTGCTGAATGCGCCTAATAGTTTAGCCTTGAAAAGTATAAAAAGAAGGTGGAAATCAATACGTAATAATACATTATCATTAAATGAGTTCTTAAGTTTCAATTATTTTAAATTCTACATTTTTTAAATTTAATAAATTAATTTTCATACAAACTTTTGGTTTGCCTATGGGATATATCTCCTAACTCTCCTATTTTAACCAACTGCGTAATACAAGATCTAGAAAATGGCATTGACCATTTTGTTATCGCTATGTTGGCGATATTATATTAGCAGCTAAAAAAAATAAAATTGAAATAATTTTATGCACATTCAATTCATATTACGAAAGAATACGGTTGAATACAGCGATGATGGAGGAATTAGTTTCCTTGACGTTAAACTATTGATAGATAACAGAACGATTATTTTTGACAATTATAAAAAACTTACAAATTATGTAGGTATTTGAACTTTAATTCTAATCCGACGGAACAAAAGAAAGGTATAGTCATTGGACAGCTAGACAGAATTATTCCTTACACATCCAAACTTTTACGAAAGAAATATTTCCTCCTTAATCTACACTTTTTTAAAATAATGGATATCCATTGGAATTCCTTTTTTCCACAATCAACAACAGAATAAAAGCGCTGTCACTTAAAAATAATTTCGATAACATCAAAATTCAACGATATTTCTATTTCTGATTCCATAGAAAATAAAAAGTTTTTTACTGTCCCACATTTTTAAAATGTTTCAGAAAAATTTAAAACTATAACACACAAATTCAACTTCAATATTGCTTATAAACCTATGAATTCTCTAAATCTTTTCATAAAAACTCGTTACCGATTATAAAAAGTAACGGTGATTACCGTTACTTTTTAGAATCGGTAATGAGTAATGGTAACAAGTTACTTTTTATCGTAAATAACGGTAACGGTAAAGCGTTACTTTTCCAATCCTGTATATTAGTGAAGGGAAAACTATTTTTTAATTAAAGCAAAAAATGTCAGAAAAGAATAATGTATCACTCTATCACTTTGTTTATTTAATCCTAAATCTTGTTTCTTTATGTGTATCATCTCTGATACCATTCTTTTATAGTATGATATTTCTGAATCTAAAATTTTTGTATTATCCCAATTAAACTTGTAATCATGTTCTAGTTGGTGCTGGGAGACTACAGATATTGCATTAAAAGGCTTTTTTATGTCGGCTTTGTGTTCCTTCAGGCGAGTGTTAAATTTCCGTTTAGTCTGACCAACATATGAAGCATTGCAATCAGAACAATTTATTTGGTAGACAACATTTGAACGGTCTTCTTTTTTTATTTTATCTTTTCCAGTTTTTACTTTTCGTTGTTACTTACCTTTTTATGTAATTATTCAGGGGACGGGCCTACTCACCGATTTTGATGAAATTAGAGTCATTCGACGCATTTTTGCATGAGAGAACAAATCTGGCAAAAAAAAAAAATAAGTGTCGCTCTGCCCGGTGAACCGAGATATTAATGGTTAAAGTTGATGATTATTGAGATAAGGAAATCTATTCGTTCATTCCGTACAAAAACACATCGAACGACCCTTTCGTCAAAATCGATGAATAAACCTGTTTTCTATATAATTACACTTTTTCAAATGTTAAAACAGGTTCTAAAGTGATATGTCGGTATCGGTTCTAAAGTGATATGTCGGTTTTATCGGCGACCTTCCTCTATATAATAAAATAGAATTAAACATAAGTATGTAAAATATTAATAAAAGATAAAATGTTCAAAGATAAATATCTTTCTAAATAAACTATATGTAAGCTATTTAGAAAGATATTTATCTTTGAACATTTTATCTTTTATTAATATTTTACATACTTACGTTTAATTCTATGGTATTTTATTATATAGAGGAAGGTCACCGATAACCGACATATCACTTTGTTTTTAGACAATATTTCTTAAACGAAAGGTAAAAATATAACTTCAAAAACATAAATACAAATTAAAAAGTGTCTTCTATCACACAGATAATATAAGCAGTTTTTATAATACTGTTTGCAATTTTGCAATAATTAAGTTTTTCGTAAGTTATGCAAAAATGAGCGTCTGACAAAATGGGCTCCATAGTGAATGAAACAAAAATAGGCAAAAAGTTTTTTATTTATTTAGTTCTTATAATCTTTATTGTCCGTGACGGCTGTAACCTATAAAAAAGTAACGATACAAGAATATAGAGTTGGAAAAAATGTGTTGAATTTAACATAAATCGCATGTCCCAAATGGTCCACTCAAATTTTTTAGTTAATTTTATACAAGATGAATATGTAGAAGATAACACAAATATTATGTAAGAGAATAAATACAAAGAAAGATAACATCGACACAGTTTGTAAACAAACCGTGAAATCTTTTTTTTGTCAGAAAATTAATATTTATGATATGTTAAATTAACGCGTATTTTATTCATTTATCTTAGAATTGACGTTTTAAAACATATTATTTTACTTGTTTACTTACTCATAAATTGTGTCATTTTGACACTAAGAAACATTGAATATCAATTTCACAAAAAATCTTTAAATAACATAATCACATTATGTTAA
>NW_017257295.1:151338-166140 GCF_001594055.1 Mycetomoellerius zeteki
GCATTAATAAGGTGCAAAGATTAGTTTCTAAGAAATAAGGGGATGTCGCTTTAGGAGACCTATGTCAGTATCGGTGACCTTCCTCTAATAGATATTTTAGTTTTTAGTGTTCTTATACTAAAGCGAGGATAGTGAATGAAACAAAAATAGGCAAAAAGTTTTTTATTTATTTAGTTCTTATAATCTTTATTGTCCGTGACGGCTGTAACCTATAAAAAAGTAACGATACAAGAATATAGAGTTGGAAAAAATGTGTTGAATTTAACATAAATCGCATGTCCCAAATGGTCCACTCAAATTTTTTAGTTAATTTTATACAAGATGAATATGTAGAAGATAACACAAATATTATGTAAGAGAATAAATACAAAGAAAGATAACATCGACACAGTTTGTAAACAAACCGTGAAATCTTTTTTTTGTCAGAAAATTAATATTTATGATATGTTAAATTAACGCGTATTTTATTCATTTATCTTAGAATTGACGTTTTAAAACATATTATTTTACTTGTTTACTTACTCATAAATTGTGTCATTTTGACACTAAGAAACATTGAATATCAATTTCACAAAAAATCTTTAAATAACATAATCACATTATGTTAAATTAACATTCAAGTATGTAGAATTCAACACAAACTGTTAACACAAACGTGAGTGGACCGTTTCCAACATAAATATACAAATTTTTTTATTATGTAACGGAGTCAATTTTGTTATTCGTTACTAAAGAAAATGTAACGTCGTTACGTTTTCGTTACTAATAAAAAAAAGCAACGGCGTTACCAAATCGTTACCCAAAAAAAGTAATAAAAATGTAACGTTGTTACAAGTATCGCGTTACTTCCCAACCTTGCTAATATATCACCCCTTCCTATCCCTTTTCCCTCTCCTTTCCCTCAATGTATATAAATATCGTCTCGAAATGTTGACAGTGTCATTATATGAACTTTCTTAAATAATATTCTTACCATCATAAAATTCTTCCATCTTCGCAATATTCTTCACACCGAATAATACCGAATTATAACAGTTGTAACTGATCGTTGTGGAAATACGGGTAAGTTTTTATAATTAATTAACTTTAATAAATTATTATATAGATAATAACTTATTTAATTTATATAAAATTGTCAGAATCTGGTAATCCCGTGTTTAATATACAGCGATCAAGAAATAATATTCAATAAGAAAATCTCATATAACAAAAAGATCGAGGAAACAGAATTAATTTTTGGATTTCATGTTCTCTTCTACATCTTAATTAGCGTTTTTATTATGTAAGATCTCGCATTTTCTTAGTTGTACTGATGATGGTCAAAACTTGACCGAAACATTTACATTAAAAATTTTAAATATATGACTTGTGCAAAAAACATCTTGCGTATGTGGCTCTATACTCCTTCTTATTTATGTTTTTTGAATTATTTTGAGCAAATACTTGAAATGTTTTATATTTTTATACATCGTGTATAGAAATCGCGCGTGTTAGTACGGATAAGACATTATTGATCCATTATGGTAAATGCAACGTACTTTTCGTTGCATTAGGTATAACGCTAGATGGCAATAGGATGTAATATTTCATATGTCTTTGATTATCTAATATGCTCGATGATAAAATTAAATAAAATATGTTTGTTAACTTCTTTGATTGCTCTTTAGTAGAGAGTTTGATTTTTTCCTGAAACAGCTTACTAAATATATTCAAACTAAATATATTCCCGAGAAAAAAATATTATACGTATATATTTTATATATAATTATATATAATTGTGTCTAAAATATGTCAATTTTTTTTATACAATTACATATAATTTTATATAATTATATATGAAACATTTTTTCCCGGGTTCATAATCATTATCATTTTTATATAAAGTCATGCAATACAAATTGAAATATGATTTTATATTACTGGAGTAATAGTAATCCTAAAAATTATATGTTTAGTATTAAATTGTTTTAGTAATTAAATTAAATTACTTATTTTATCGTGTTAATAATAAATAAAATAGTATGGAGTAATAGTATTTAAAATCTATTTTAAAATATCAAATCTCTGGTATCAATCAGTACAAAAATCCATAAATGCGTTTTAAGATACATATTAAATTTTATACTTGTTAAACTATTAATAAATTCATTAAGATATTAATTATTACTGAATGTTGAAGAGATGTTGAAGATTCTGAAATATTATTTATAGGTATGTCATTAAATCGTAATATTACTATAATGCATATCAAATGATATCTTATCATATAGCTGAACGAATAGTAATATTGGCATAACATTAAACATAATTAAAAAAAAAAGACCATATAATATATAAGAAATGATATAATTTTATTTAAGAAATAAAATAAATTTTAAATTATAAAATTGTGCGTAAAATTTTACATATGGACTTGGAAAATTCCTTAATACGTAAAAATACGTTTTATTATATAATTGACATCTATATAATTATAAATATACGTAACTTAGGTTTATTTATACATTCTAATCTAAAGACCTTATAAGTTATATGACCTTATTTTATGACATCAAGTAACTTCATTACATTTATAATTTATCATGAGTTTATGTATTTTTATTGATTTTAATTTTTCTGGGATCAAAGTTTATCTCAAAAGTGAAGAATCAACAAATCATCCCTTTTTAACATATTCTTTCAATAAAATTAAATATTTTACAATTTTTTAATACAAATAACAGAATTTCTGAAAAAAAGGAATTAAATGTAATTCCAAATCAAATGTATTTATATAGTCTGGTTTTATTATTTCAAAATTTTAATTTATTTCTATAATGATTATTATATATTAATAAATCTTTTATATCTCAAAAATAATGATATCAGATTTTTCTCACAGTTGCATTTCTCAATAAACTTTCTTACTATTTACATCTATTGTTTGGCTTTTCTATAATATAGTTTTTTACACAGTTAAAATATTTTTTTGTTGTATCATCACATTGTACCGACTGATAAAGCTGGTATGAAGACTATTTTCAGGAAAATTCGTTTATTAATTCAAAATATTGAATAGTTGCTGCACACGACTGATAACAGTTGATATATTTTATCATTGATTTCATATTATGACTGATATATGATTCAGTTCGTAATAGCACAACATACGGTATTAGTCATTTTCATTTCCTTCTTGTCTCGTTTGCTTCTTATACTTTCCTTTCGTATGACAACTCGATGGTGGGGAGTCAGACGATACCTCTTCGTCTGAAGAAAACTCGACAGTCCACTAGTGAAATCGGTCACATAACGTCAGTGAATCACGGCCGTTCGACGGCGATTTAACTGGCAGTTGCTCAGTTTGCGCGAGTGAAATATCTATTATGTGCGCGCGAAAATTGCAAATCTTCAGTTGCAGAGCGTTTCAACATTGCGACGTTGCATTTCTTGTTAAAACGTCATGAGATATCACCATCAATAAAAGCTTTCTAACTTTTCTAAAAATAGATTGACTACTGCAATCTACTGCGCTCAGGAAGAAACAATAAGCGGCGTAATATAATTTAATTTAAATCTATAAATTATCATGATTTTTGAAGATGTGTAATAAATTATTTTATGTAGGACATTTATAGTATATACTGTAAAATATTAAAGATGATGTTTCGTGACAAAAATATGCTGTGTCAAAAGACGAAATAAACCCGTTTAATTAATTTTTATATTGAGTAAATTAATTTTAAACACTAATTATAAAATCATATGAGAAATTCTACGTAAAACATTGTATATATTTAGATTATCAAATAATACGGTACTATCTTCTGCCAAGCATATATGTATACATATAATGACGCAGTATGTATAGAGATTTATACTTGAACTGACGAAGAGATTGAAAATAATATAAATTTAGTTTTGACAAGCGAAGATAAGTAGTGGAATAGTTATATAAATTATATGAATCTGCAAATATGAATAATGTAAAAACATTTTTATAATAATCAGTAAAATATAGGCATTATTTAAATGTTCGTACTGACTATACTTTGATCTGTTATAATGAAGTATGCGAAATATAATGCAACGTAATGTATGATAATTACACCACATTAATAGTATTCTGTTGACGTGTGATATTATTTCTATTGAAATACAAAGAGTCAGTAAGCTTCAACAAATAGTAAATGAGCATTAATTTATTTATTTAAAAATTTAATTTTTTTTAATAAAACGTACATTCTGAATTATGTTGACATAAACATGAAACATGAATATGTAAATATATATGTATGTAAATATATATTACGTATACATGTGATTGCGAAATCACATTTTAATTCATTTGATTTTCTGTTCTTATACCATTTGTCACTATCAATGATAATATTGCTTGCTAAGAGTTATTGATATTTATTGGTTATAGAATTAATACTAAGTTCAATTACGTGTACAAAGTTTCTTGATATTGAAGTGAAGATAGTCATATCTGTTATGATATCTCAAACTATATTTGAATAATCTTAAATGAAAAATAGTTTTATCTATGACATTAAAAAACAAATATATCTTTATCGATACTTGCTTAATTCTATATTAAATAAATATTCTAAGCATTGAACGTTTTTATTAAAAAATTGTTTTTTATTATAAAATATTTAATATTTTTAACTTTTTATACAATATTCTTTACATTATAATTTATACAAATATTATATTGCATAAAACAAATAGCTGTTATGAGATATAGATATTCGCTATAGGTAGTATTTAATGACTACTGCAATTAATTATATGAATAATTTATTCACATGAATACTATTTATATAATTTTTGTAGATAAGTCCATTACCAAACAGATAAAAAATTCTTTATCATTTAAACGTTTAAAACTTGAATTTTTTAATAATAATAAACATATTGGTTTATATAGTAATAATGTAACGATTAAAAGGCAGCATTAAAAGCAACTAAAGCAGTTTTTAAACTTTCAATAACTTATACGTTATGTGATTAATTAATGTTTTGATTCTACGCTGTTACTTTTATTTTTCAATTCTTAGGATGAACAACATGTTTACATTCATTATCTGTTTATTCATGTCAATTGAGCTAAACATGCCTCTGACATTAATACTTATAGTGTAAGAACAACTTTAAAAATGATAGAGAATATAAAGATAATTTTTCAAAATTCACTTGTTATCGCAAAATGTAATTACTTTAAGCTATGTTCAGATTCTCACCTGAATGCTACCCAGGTATCACTCTATCCTCACTGTTAAACAAAGATGACATAACACCTAGGGAGCATCTAGGTAGAAATCTAAACACGCTTATAACTGTTCAAACAGAAATTATAATACATATGTCGTCAACTTTGTCGTCGAATGTTATTTTTATATAAAGTTATATCTTTATAAAACTAACGTGATTATATAAAGTACTTATGTAAAGTATTTATAAATATGTAAAGTGAGTTTTTATCTACTATGAGTTAAAAATATTTTACATATTTGGGTGTCTTTTTAAAATTATTATTAAGCTATTATATAATTTCGATTTAGAAAGTAATGAATAATAGCCATTTAGAAAGTATAATGAATAACTAGCATCATTCACATATTTTTACAAAGTATTTTACTAACTTTGTTACATACTTTCCTAAGAAATTATTAAGCATAAAATTTTAGCGTTTTCACTTTAGAATTGTAAAATTCATTGGAATCTTTTAACACGATCAATGCATGAAAGTTCTCTATTTAAGAAAAAAAAAATAGAGGAAAGTATTTTAATTTAATTTTTGAATGGATTAATCCGTAAATATTATTAAAAAAATTTTCTGGAAATTATTTCTGATAATAATATACGAGTAACAATTTAATGTATATGAATGTTTAATTTCGCAAATTGAATAAGCATCGTAGTTTATTTATGTATTTTTCCTTTTACTTTTATTACGTAACGAGGTTAGAAGAATTTATTTCGATCTTTTATAAATTTTATCCTTTATGCTTCATCATGATTAAAATTAATTGCATGTCATTATATATACATATGTATATACACGGTGGGCCATTTTACTGGACCCACCCAAATTTCTCCGTCGATAAGGCAGATACAGAAAAATAGTTCAGACAAAATTTGTTCAGGACAATGGGGGTCATTTATCTGTGCTAATGATTTTTACCTTCAGGTCGATTTTCAAGGTTATTTGAAGATCAAGGTCATTTTTTTAAATGGAATTATACGAATTTTTTGCTTTAAAAAAATATGTATGCAAAATGGATAATTTTTTAAATAAGCAACTATGTGTTTTCTTTCCACTAATTGATTTATCTCATTATTCTGTTCATAAAAGTATTAAGGTACGATTATCAAAAAATTAATAGATTACGAGTTATTTAATATTTTATGTCAATGTGTGTCACAATGAAATATAAAATATCTCGTAAACTATTGATTTTTTGATATCACTATCATAATATACTTTTATATGCAGAATAATTAGAAGAATCATATTATGTAAAAAAATTCATATAATTCCATTTTAAAAAATGACCTTGATCTTCAAATAATCTTAAAAATCGATCTAAAGGTCAAAATCATTAACACAGATAAATGACCCCCATTGTCCTGAACAAGTTTTGTCTGAACTATTTTTCTGTATCTGCCTTACCGACAGAGAAATTTTGGTAGGTCCCGTAAAATGGCCCACCGTGTATATATATATATATAATTATTGATTTCAATAAAAAATATATTTATTCGGTATGAAAATAGAGGTTGTTTGTTTTCGTAATTTTTGTATCGAATAAAATAGTCGGTCATAAAAGTATTCAGCATGAAAGATTATAGTGATAATCGCTGAATAAGTATAGATACTAAAGTTGGAGAATGAATATAACGCTTAAAATATTTGCTAACTGTGCAACAGTAACTATATATGCTATTTTTACCCGCGATCATCTATCATTTAATTATAACTTCACAATTTCAAATTTTTATTTGCGAAACGAATGCTTGTATTTCATATTGAATTTTTACATTATAATAAACATAACATTTTATGTCAATACCTTTTTAACAAATATTACTTTATATTTAAATCTTACATATGCCTGTAGGATTTCTGTAGTAAATTTTTTTTTAAAAACAAATATTATGTAAATCATCTTTTTTGCATTTCTACGTAATTTAATTCAAAATGTACAATGAAAAATTTGATATAAAACTCAAAGTATTATTTCGTCAATACTAACATTTCTATAATTATTTTTTATATATAAAATTACTATAGTCTATCTTTATTTTATGGTTTCATTTCCACTAATTTATGTATTATACTTGCAGGTTACGAGTTGTACCGATAAATTAATAGTGCCGTTGTACGATTATGGCAACACACGCGTTTCATGTTATTCAGAGGCTGAGTCGAGTACTGGATGCAGGAATAAGGACTCTGAACTCTACATTAAGGCGTGCATCGACCTCGAAGCAAACCAGAATTGTGATGGGACCAAATAATGAGAGAATCATTATGTCTCCGTATGGTGAGGTTTCTTATCCGGAAACCTTGATTCACGAGTTTGTTTGGAATAATAGCGAGAACTATCCTAATCATATTGCTTTGGTAATTTTTTTTATTTATTGGATTTTTATTTTATGTATGATAGATAATCTATTTATGTGCGTAAAACGTTTCTAACACTAATCGCGTCATCTTCTTTAAACAGACCAATATGAATTATTTAACAAATTTTAATATGGGGGGGGGGAATTGTGCGTATATGTGGAAAAATCAAGAAAGAATGCTTGCAAACATGGAAAATATAACCAAATGTAAACGCAATTAACTGTTAGGTCTTTTTGTAAATGGTAAATGTAGGGAGGGCTCCGTTTGCCTACAAAACGATTGCCTACAGCTTCGTTTGCACACAGAAATATTGCACACACAACAATATTGTACACAGCCTATTGCACACGCAATATTATTGCACACAGCGTATTGCACACACGGCATTATTGCATACAGCACATTGTACACACGACAATGTTGCACACAGCACATCGCACACACAACATTATTATACACAGCGTATTGCACACAGTGTATTGCACACACGGCATTATTGCACACAGCGTATTGCATACAGGACATTATTGCACACAGCATATTGCACACATGACATTATTGCACAGCGTATTGTACACAGGATAATATTGCACACAGCACTTTGCACACACGACATTATTGCACACAGCGTATTGCACACATGACAATGTTGCACACAGCATATTGCACACACGGCATTATTGCACACAGCGTATTGTACACCCGACATTATTGCACACAGCGTATTACACACAGCACGTTGCACACATGACAATATTACACATGGCGTATTGCACACACGACAATATTGCATACAGCATATTTTACACACGACGGCAATAGCATTCGTGCACATCGTGCACTTGATGCAAGTGCAACTGGTCAATAGCGTCATGTGTGCAATGTGCTGTGTGCAATAATGCCGTGTGTGCAATGTGCTGTGTGCAATAATGCCGTGTGTGCAATACGCTGCGTGCAATATTGTCGTGTGTGCAATACGCTGCGTGCAATATTGCCGTGTGTGCAATATTGCCGTGTGTGCAATACGCTGCGTGCAATATTGTCGTGTGTGCAATATGCTGTGTACAATAATGTCCTGTGTGCAATGTGCCGTGTGTAATATTATCTTGTGTGCAATACGCTGTGTGCAATAATGTCGTGTGTGCAATATGCTGTGTGCAATGTGCTGCGTGCAATATTGTCCTGTGTGCAATATTGCTGTGTGCAAACGAAGCTGTAGACAATCGTTTTGTAAGCAAACGAGATTCTCCCTAAATGTACGATGTAGAGAATGTAGACGCGATATCAGTTTTATAACATACTTTGTGCAGGAATGTGGTATAAATGGCAAGAAATACACATTTGCGCAAGCCAAGGATGCGACAAGTTATATTGGTAGAAGTTTGCGGAATATGGGTCTTAAAAAGGGTGATGTGGTAGCAATAGTGGCACCCAATTTTCCGGACACAATTTTAAGTTTCCTTGGGACCTTGTCAGGCGGATTTATTGTTACTACTGTAAATCCTATGTATACAGTAGGTAAGTTGTTTTATTTTAAACATGCTATTTTATTTGAGATTCACATAGATTAAATATTTAACTTATGATAAAATAAAAATAAGATAAGAAAGTGGGCAAAGTGTATTGTAATATTGATAGACGTGAACTTACCATATTCTTTTCAGAGGAAATGATGACTCAGTTGTTGAAAGTCAATGCAAAAGCAATCATCACTTCCATCTCAGTTGCATCTACAGCGCTTGCTGCGAAAAGGGCATGTCTTTCACATGAAACCCCTTTTATTGTGATTGACGATAAGATTGGTTCTATGCCAGAGGGTTCGATACCTTTTTCTGTTAGTATCAAAATAGATTTTAGACGAATTAATCGATAATATTTAAATGTTACAAAAGAAAACGGCTAAGTAAAAATAAATATATGCATGCAAAATTTTTCAGGATCTCATAACGCGAGGTAAATCATTGCCACCTGTAAATCAGGACAGAACTTGCGATGACATAGCGGTTTTACCATTTTCAAGTGGTACGACTGGATTACCAAAGGGTGTTATGTTAAGACATCGCAATCTGGTATCCAATATAATGATGGTTCAGTCCTCTATCGACATCTTTCGGTTTCCTACAAGTACCTTTTCTTTTATTTAACGAACTATTACTTTAACCTTCTTGGCGCGCTTTTCAAATTTTGCGAATTTTAAATTAATATATTTGTATGTTGGGGTTATATATATTCGCAAAATCGGATATTCTTATCTGCAAAATCTTTTATTTGAAATTGTTTCTTATTTTTTACAATCACTTGATAATTAAACATTTATTACATATTAAAATATTTTATTTTTTTCAGATACATTTCAAGAAGTAATACCTGCCATGTTACCATTTTTCCATATTTACGGAATGAATGCTCAGATACTTCCACGTCTTTCTTTTGGTGCAAAAATAATCACCATTCCAAAATTTGTACCGGAAACATTCATCGACGTATTAGAAAAAAACAAGGTGATTTATAGCTTGCTATGCTAAAAAATAAATCTCCTCTTCAGATATTTTAATAAACTCTTCAATTAAAAATTTATTATATTAGAATGTTAAATTAAGCTTGTGTGTGAATATATTTAAATTAATATAAAGTAAAAAAACACTTTTTGTGATTATATGTTTTTATATCATTAATTATAGAAAAATTTAATTGTTCTTGTGTATATAAACAAAAAATTATGAAGGTATTAAATTCGCGACGATATGGCACTTCACAGGTGACTGCGCTGTTTTGCGTTCCACCCATAGTGTTATTTCTTACGGCTTCCCCTCTTGTGAAGAAACATCATTTCGATCATATACATTTGATAATGAGTGGCGCCGCGCCGCTTGCTAAAACGGACGTCGATAGATTCTACGAGAAATACAACATCGACTCAAAAATCTGCGAATTCCGTCAAGGTGGGTGTTTGTAAAATCGACCCGTCGTCGAAGCAAAATTCACAACCCGCGAACGAACGAAATGTTTATCGAGTTTTTCGGATCGAATTTCCGGGATCGTGTTTCGACGTGTGCGAGCTTTGAAGGCTCAGATATATTTTTTTTTCTGGTGAAAATAGAAATATCGAGGAGAAGGAGGATGGACGAGTTTTGCATTTGTGGGTTTAGCGAGTTCGAACGAACGAGTGGTGTATACATTCAATTTTTAACGAGATTCAACGAATCGACGCAGTCGATTCTGGAATAAAGTTCGTCGTATCGAGAATGGCGGCGTATTAAACTCTTGTTTGATGCACATTCGAATTAATAAAATTTGACAAATTAATTATATTTGAAAAAAATATTAGTATTAAACAACTAAATCTATTTATTTTTTTTGCAAACAAATTTCATTTAGATACAAACATATAACTTATTCAACAGTTATATAAACATATAATCTTTATTCAGCGAAATTGTTTTTGGTCTCAAAGATGGTTTGACAATTCAAACTATGTGTCAGTAACGCATTGCAAAATTTGTTAACGTTTCTTGTACCAGATTGTAATTTTTTTTATTGAATTGTTTTCTTGTCATTGAATTTCACAGCATATATGTATCATTTTGTAATTATTTTAAAGACTCTACTTATTTTAATTTAAATTCTTCTTTATTATAAAACTTTTTGTTTTGCTGCTACAAATATAAATTAAAATTTAAATATCTGATATATCTAAATATAAAAAAGAAGAAAAAAGAAAAAATTGATGTAATAATTTATTTTGATATCAAGTTTGATGATTTAAAGTTTTGTGATGTTTCTTCAAGGTTACGGATTAACAGAAACTGGACCAGTGGATTTTATTGAATGTGGAGAGAAATATTCCAGTATCGGACACAATATAGCGAGTTGCCAGGTACGCTTGGTGGATATAACGACAAAGAAGGATATCAGTACTAATGGTCAAACAGGCGAATTATGGGTCAAAGGACCACATATTATGAAAGGATATCTGAATGACGAAGATGCTACAAAAAATGTGCTAACCGAGGATGGATGGTTAAAAACGGGCGATATTGCTTATTACGATGAAGATTTTGATTTTTATATTACAGACAGATTAAAGGAACTTATTAAAGTCAAAGGATTTCAGGTAACGATTTAGTTTGACAAAAAAGAGCTTTTCTCTTTTTATTTTAATAAGTATCTTACAATTATAGTATAATTAAATTGGTATGATTTTAAATAAGAAGAAACATATTTCTTGCAATGTTTATTGGTACGTAATAAGTAAATAAGTATTCTAATTGTATAAATAATTTTAAAAAGCATTATTTATACATACATAAGTATAAAATCCTCTTTTTTCTAATATTATATATAATATATATATATATATATAAATCTGATATCGTAATTATTCATTGATTATAAATTATTTCAAAATTTGAATATTATTATTTTATACTGTAAGAATTATTTAAGGAAAGAAAATACTGTAATGGTCCAAAATATTAAGATATTTTTAGGAATTTTTTTTACAAAAGAAGACATCTCTCTCCATGTTGACTTTTATTGACTCATTTTTCTTCTATTTATTTTGATTTATTATAAAAGCATTTGCTACTTTGTTTATTGATAAATAACAGTTGTAATGTATGTAAAATATCTTCACAAAGTTTTAAAGTTTTGCGATTTGACGGTACTTTATTTCTCGGTGGCGTCTAAAGTGTTCGCTTGCTTTAATTTAAAACCTAAGTACAAGTTACTTTGGCTTGTTCAAAGGTACCACCAGCGGAACTAGAAGCGTTGCTGCGGACGCATCCTGACGTGGAGGAAGCAGCAGTGATTGGTATTCCACACGAGAGGTATGGTGAGGTACCAAAAGCATTTGTAGTGGTGAAGGAAAGTAAAAAATCCACAGAGGAAGACATTAAGAACTTCATAAAAGGAAAGGTTTCCGAGTACAAACAACTGAGAGGTATAACTCAATTGCTTTCAACTATTACAATATCGCGGGGTTTCTAATTGCCATGCGATCAGTTTAATTAGCATATTAATAGATTGCTGCATGTATATTGTATAGTCTTTAGAATAGTTATCCAGTGCCGAGTTTTATAAGGGAAGTTGGGCTATAGATGAACAACTTTGAGACATGCCTAAAATTTTAAGGTATCAAAAGAGAATCAAAAATTCCATAAGTCTAACTTTATAGGAGAGGTTTCCTGAGTGCTATATTGGTCACATTTCAATTAGATAATTAAAACCTTTTGTTTCATACTTTGAGTGTCTCTCTCCCCTCTTCATCGATTAATATATATCACTTATAACTATTCATTTGGAATCCAAAAACGGTTTTAGTTGTCTTCGTCAAGATTGGATATATTCCAGATACTAGATGATTCGAGAATTCGAATAAAACCAGTACATGGTACACAATACATGGTTATAATAGCGAACTTTGAACAACTGTAGCACTCATTTTACAAAGTTGTGCATATGGAACTTTTTAATCCTTTTTTGCTCTACAATCCTAGCTAGGTTTCAATGCTGTTCAGCCGGGGCCCAAACTGGGCATAGTTCTTTAAAAATAGAAGAGAACTGGGAAGCTAAACTTTATTGGGAAAATTTGAGGATTATATTTGTTTTTCTTTTTCTTTTAGGTGGAATCACATTTGTTGACAATATTCCAAAGAATCCGAGCGGAAAAATTCTAAGGTCAAAAATGAAGCAAAATTACAAGTCTTAATGCTATCAAAATGATATATTTTAAATAAAAAAATTATTCTTAATATAAGATTAAGATTAAAAAAATTTTACGTACGTATAAACGAATTTAAGGGAAAGATAATTTTTTTCAGGAGTGAATATTTATGCGTACAGTACTTTGCTCAATGAAACTGTAAATCTTTGATATAAATATGTATATGTATGTATACATATATATGTACATTTATCATAGAAAGAATTATTTTGTTGAAAGATTTAAAGTTTTACTAGATACAAATCTAAAAATAATTTTATTGGATCATCAAAATAATTACGTTGAAAATTTAGAAAAAGTGAGTAATGTTGCAAAAAAATTTGATATTCTAGTAGTTAATTTAAGTTTCCAAAGAATTATTTCTAGAATAATCTTTTAGAATTTCTATCTAATAAATAGATCTGTTTTGCTTTTAGCAAAATTATTCCGTGTAGTATAAATCTTTTGTTTATTTACAGTCTGTTAAAAACTAAACACAATAAGCATTTATATAATTAAAAATAATATTAAGTAAAATTTCCTTAAAAGAAAAAATTAGTAAAAATATCTAAATATGTGTTAAATAACTTTAAGTGTGCTATTCTATGCATAATATTGACATTTAAAAAAATTCTTTTATTTTTTATGGATTTAGTTGTGTGTACACGCACCGGCAGAAATGGTGTCCCCCAGCGTTCGACGCGCGGCGCTACACACTCGTACCGAAGAGCACACGTACGTGTTACTGGAAGCGCGGAGGAGGCGAGGAGCACGAAGGGAGAAAGTAGTGGAAGGCGCTCCGGTACTTAATTTTCTCACAATATTTACTACACTGAAAAAATTTATTAAATTGTAATAAGCATTTGTATATTTGCAAAAGAATATATTGAGTAAATATATTGAGAAAATTAATATTCTGGAAATAAATATTATGTGAATTAAAAATTTGAATTTATAAAAATATGTATAATTATGAAAAGTACTATAACTATATGTTATTTCACGTTACATCATATCATATTTTTTTTATTTATTTTATTATATGTTCTTATATTTAACTGTAAATTTAATTTTGCAATCTTGCGATACAAAATGTTAATTTCATTTGCACACTGCAAATTTATAAATGCATGCAAAGCTATTACAATGAGTCTCAAAATTATACCTTATGTTGTAATTATGCACAAAAATTTTTTACAGTATTAAAAATTTTTATGCATAATTACAATATTTTGTGCATAATAAAAATATTATGAATATCGGTGAGCGAGAGACACCGGTGTATCTCACTCGTACTAGTAACAAATGTGCGAGGTAGCAAAAGGACAAAAGCACAAGGACGCGAGCCGGCATCACGTCCAATTACGCTTTCTCTCTCAATCGTGCGCCTTGCGCTAAGGATAAAATATCGGAGCGCCTCCCAGTACTTTCTCCCTTCGCGCTCCTCGTTTCCTCCGCGCTTCCAGTAACACGTACGTGT
>NW_017257295.1:166171-210471 GCF_001594055.1 Mycetomoellerius zeteki
ATGCCGAGAAACACCATTCCTACCGGTGCGTGTTATACGTGACACACATGGGGATATAATATTATAAATATAATACATGTGACAGAACGCGATAGAATTATATTTTTATAAATTTATATTTCTTGTTACTATTAAATCTGTCACATACAGATATGTATATATTATAATATATCAACCTGTCGATAAATATTATACCTTGATTTGTACTTAGGCTGACCACACACGTTCAAGTATTGTATAATCTTATCAAGTATACTTGGGCAAACTATTTGACAAGTTTATTTAAAATTAGTGACTAATGCCACGTATGTGGTTAACCTTCGAATTTATATAATGTTAGTCTCTTGAATAAAACAGAATTTTATAAATTTTTGTTTCTCTTGCTTAATTGCTTTCTCGATATGTTATTTAAAAATGCCATACAGTATCTAACTATTATCCTATTATCCGTAGTAGGTAAATTCAGTTAGCAAATAAGTCAGAAAATAAATTCGCTTATACAATACAAAAGTTTATGAGAATAATGCATAAGTAATATTTATTTAATATGTACGTTAGAAGAACATAAATGTTGTAATTTCAAATAAACGGAACATTATGCTTCGTAATTAGGTAGTTCATAAAACTTTTGTTAGAAGAAAAAATTAAGCGTCGAACGCAAAATGTATTCTCATACACGGAAGCAAGTTCTCATAGAAAATTGTTAATAAGTAATAATTGTAACAAAAATTTCCCTAGTAATATTACCTTACTAATAAATGCAGAGTTCCGACGTAATTGATAATTTTTGTAAATTCTATTAATAAAATGCAGAGCAATGTAAGTCTTTATTTATATGAAAAAATAGAAGGCTATTTTGTATAAGCTGTAAAGATAATCATTAATGAAAAAAAAACAGGAATGCTTTTTTGACCTTTTTTATCATGTTTATTATTCTACGCAACGGAAATATTTTAGTAAATCAACTACTATAACGCATGTCTTATTTTCTAGGCTTACATATTATAATCAAATGATAATTCTTATTCTCGACATGATTCTAATTGTGTTTTATTTTAGTCGCGTTTATATTTTTATATTACCTTATACAAATTACCTTCCCAATATTTTGATAAATTTAGAATTGATTATTACTTAATGTATATTAAATTCAATTTTCTAATAAACTTTCAATAATATATATACATATATCTTCACATAGTCTAGTCTTAGATATGAAAACTCAAAATTTAGATCATTGACTTTATAGGTACATATATTCAGTTTTTTAAATTCTAATAATAACAAACAAAAACTGAACAATATATTTACCATAGTATTTGTAATATTTTTGTTGTTTTCCTTTTATGTAATTGTGTAGATTTAAATCAAATATAAATAAATAGAAGTTAAAAAAATTAGTGTAGATTTAAATAAAATATAAATAAATAGAAGTTAAAAAAATTTCTTTTTTTAAAGTCTGAAATTAATATAATATAGAGAAATTTTACTATTTTTATCTGATTATTACATTACTGTTGTATCGCTATTTCAATGATTCATAACTGAATATGATAAAAATGTCATAAATGCAAGAAATATAAAGGATACTTAATAGAGTTTCTACAGACGCTCGGACTTTGATGCGAAATCGATGTTCCCATTCCTTACCTTATTTCACTATATTTCATGATTCTACCTTTTTTCTTACTCATATATTCACATGATTCTATATTCGCTCGTGAGATACGCGTATAAAAACGTGTTTATTTATTGATTATATCCTATACAATTAGTAATTTAGATCAGAAAGAAACTCACAGATGTAATAATTAATGGTTATTTTAGTTTTTAATAAAACAGATAGTAAATGCTGTTTAAAGAAAATGTTAAATGAAAATAGAAAAATGCAAACGCGAATGTATTTTTGCAAGTGCACTGGATGTAATTCAATGCAAACGATGGCGATCTTCGACACAAATGAAGTCGCAACATTGTTCTTTTTGTATATTTTATACGAGAAGTTTCTAGAAGCACGTACAATTTTGCTACCTGAGAATTATTTAGCTTTCTATTTCTAATCGCATTTATGTTCGTAGTATGTATTTATTCATGGTTTTGTAGTCTTTGATTACTGCAGCATTTCAAGTGTGACAAAATAATCGTCGTATTTATCGAGCAAAATAAATTAGAACAGATTAAAAACATTAAGATTTCAAATAGCAAAAAAGGATGGTAGTAAGACAACAGTATAATGAATATAATGAATATAAAAGTACATGAGCAACGAAAATAAATTGGCGATGTAAAGTGCGACTCACTAAATTTAATCACAGTTTTTCATAGCACGTATAAACTAACAAGGAGAAGTGTTTTCAATTGTCTGAGCGAATATCATCGAAATGGTGAGATACATAAAAAGAATTTTAAGTAATAATACATAAAAATACTTTTTACAGTAAAATACATAAAAAGATTTTAAATAAACTCGGTTTGGATATGTTCATTCTTCCGTGTCTCATTACACATTCTGGACGACCTAGTTTCGTATATATTCGATCTGTACGTTTACTCTCTTGAGTATCGTGACACTTCTGCTCCTTTTGAAATGAAGTTTCTATTTTCAAAATTTTCATTAATTTTTACAGATTACCAATGCTTTCCGTATGGTTCTGCGAAACCTCTTGCATTCAAAGTAAATTGACATTTTGCATTTTCTTTTCTACATGGGACAATAGCTGCGATGTTTGAATTTTCTGCTGCGCTGATGGATTCAAATCAGTTCGATTTTTCACATTCGAAAGTTGAATCTTCGCGAGAAGTGCAAGTGTCAGATGATTTTTACATATAATTCCTTCACTGCATTTTTATCGTGTGTACCGTACATATTTTGTCAACATTGTCGAGTCGCTCTCTCGGATTCGAGAGTTGTCGCGTGGCGGAAATAGGATAAAGCTCCTCGGTAAATGAGCTTTTCGTCCTATTCTACGCAGGTCGGGGCATGCGTGGAGGTACCTAAATGTATTGCAAGAAGGAGATAAACCGTAGACGTGCTTAATCCTGAGTCGTCGGTATATTAATGCGAGAGAGGAAACGTGAGGATACTGACGAAAGGAAATAGAGAGTGAGGGAGAGGAAGACAAAGACCTGGATATACGAAACCCGGAGAGAGAAGGTTCGAATTCAGAAAGCTTTCAGCTCTTGCCTCCTGTTTCTCTCGCGTAAATGAAAGAACGGTCGGGAGAGCATCACCGAGGTCGGATGATGAAAAATAGGGAAGAGCGAAGAGTAACGTGGAAACCATTTTTTGTCCTATATTTCTCTCACTCCTTTTCTTTTTCCCTTTCTCTCATATTCTCGCTGTATGTGAGCACTGCGTCAACCTTTACTGACGATGAACGATCTTATTTTGCGTGTGCCGTCGTCGTCGCTGCAAAGCCAGTATAAAATTTGATCGCCGGACTAAAGCGAAGGTAAGGGCGGTTCTTGGAAAAATTTCTCGTCCTACTTTAAAATTTATAGATCCGCTGAAATTTTCTTTTTAATGACAAAACGGATTTTTTCTTCAAGATTTTTTTTTTTATACAATCGCTTGTGTATATTTTGCCTATATATTTTGGATTGGATTTAAAAAGTATAAAATATTTCCTTGAAATATATTCCAATGGATCTTTCTGTCTTTTATAATATTTCAAATAATTTTTAAATCCTTACTTTCTAAAATACAAAGAAAATTTTTTCTTATTGATTCTATCTAGTAATTTTATCTAGTCTTATTTCTAGATTTTAATAACGATAATTCTCTCTCTTTAATTTAAAAAATGACACAATTTTCAAAAAAATGAGATCCTTTTTTATGTATTATCTTTTATATTACCTGACAAAATTATATTCATTCAGATATTCCTTCATTTGGTAAAATTCAGTAAAATTATTATTGGATACCCATTTTGCGAAGCTTCTTCTTTACACGCGCAATATACGAAATGCTTTACGATTCATAGTATCGAGATTTAAAGACGTGTGATAAGCACGCATCTTTCTCCGACAGCTTACAATATTTATGCTAATAAGTAATAACAATACTTATTACGAGATTTTATCTTCTGATAAGGGACAAAATATTCATCCCGTCGAAATTTGCATGAACGTATTTGCTAACATTACGTTACTTTGTGTCAATAATAATTATTCTTTATTCATTAATGTAGAATAATGATCCTAATGATATATCTACAGATTTCTGTATAATTTTAAATAAATAAATTCTCCCAAACTGATTTACATTATTTAATATATATTTCATTACTTTATAAATAAATGTGTTATTTTATAAATATTCTGTTGCTTTATAAATATTTTAAACTCAAATTTTATTTAGTAAATTTGACTAATAAAATTAGGAATTATTTTATAAATATATCCAATAAAATTATTATCTTCTTAATAGTATATTGCTTGGTTTAAGTCTTTCTCTCTCTTTAAACTAGACACTTTTATATTAACAAACTGTAAAGTAATAAAAAAACGATTTCTTTTTTTAGTCGAATTTCTTTGGTTTTTACGATATTAAGATAGGAAGCTTTAGAGGCAGTGTATTCATTAAGGTCCACAGTTAATGATGAAAATGCAATTATAAGTTTTGTTAGACTGCTATAAAATCATCCTTGAAATCGTATATAATGTCATTTCAGAATTCTCTATACGACACACTCCGTCACTTGTGTGATATTTTGGTATTTAGAGAGCGGAAGCACAGCCTGAGTGACGTTTCTGCACTAATCTCATCAAATCCGTTTATTTAGGATACATGTTCGCAAGTTAACATAGTTGATAATTTTTAGAAATAATTTGAAGTTTGATCGATATTTTAACAAAAAAGATAAACATTTTTTTTCAATAATTCTTTTTGTGTAAAGATAAAAAGAATACAATCATTTTACTGCAATGTTTTCTGGATTACCATTTTTAGATTACTATTTTTACTATTTAGTGGAATTTTTAGATTACTGTTTTAAGAGAGATTTATCTATCACATACTGTTTTTTACTATTTTGGTTATTTAAAAATATCCAAACATACCAACACATATCGATTTAGCAACGTCTGCAGAATAATTCTTCTTCCATATAGAGTGCAGATTCAAGCAATCTTTATCTCACGCGATTTCAGGAGAATCACGGACGCGAGAAAAATTGCAAGAGAGGAATGTTCCTGGTTTACACCTTTGGTATCACGTACTGCTGTTTCGTGCGTCCACTTTATCGTCGTTCCATCAGCTCTTGTCTCGCGTTACAGAAACGCCTGTCACGGACAATGTATAAAGTGCAACTATCTCAATCGAAGATAACAGTGACACGCACACGGCTATATAACACAGGGACATGGCGAGGTGATAATAAAAGCGACCGGAAAGGCGATACGATGGGAAAAGGGAGAACGCTAAAAATCCAATACGTTTATTGGTGCAATTTGTTCACATGTGCAACCCCAATATAAAGGCGAATGGTTATTACTTTTTTTGACATTGTATGACACATTAATTCGCTTGTTTATTGAGCTATTTTTATTTTTCAATATTACTAGATTGTTCAACAATATTAGAAAAAACAATAAATAATATTTAATAATAAAAAACATTATTATTTACTTCATATTTATTAATACAAACACTTTAAAAATTTTATTTATTCAACTTTCTTTTTTTTCTAAAATTTTCTTTTTATGCTGTAATGGAAAATTACCAACGACTATACACTCTCTCTCTCTCTCTCTCTCTCTCTGTTTTTGATAATATTTCTTAAACAAGAGTTGAAAGTAAAACTTTAGAACATATAATACACAAACTATAGAGTATCTTCTATCAGAGATAATACATAGTAGTTTTTATAATTTAGTAGTTTTTATATTTTTTTGCAATTTTGCAATAATTAACTTTTTCGTAAGATAAACAAAAATGACAAAATAGGCTGAAAAATTAAGGGATCTCTTTAGGAGACTTATTAGTATTGGTAATTCTCCTTTATATATTAAGCTTAGTATTTTAATCAATATTTGACATTTTTATTTTTTGAACAATTAATTGTTGATAATCACAGTGCGAATAAAACCAAAGCCTCTTGAGTTTCTAAAGGAGAGAATGCTAAAAACATCAGTAGCGGGAGCCGAATTGAATTCCCTGTCGAGGCAGTGCTGTGCCATTATTAATTTACGGGGATCAAAGGCAATGTCACACGACGGCTAATTAGCTCCGCGCGACGTAGCGGCATACCTAGAGTATGTAGAGGCACAGGCCGGATGTATCCCTATGAAAGGCCTGTGCGAAAATTCAATTAGGACTGGCCTGTCACCGACATGCTGACAGTCGAAAGCAGAACGCGATAATAACCGCAGAATATACCATACCATCGAACATTCGGAGCAAATTGTAGGTTTCTCGAGCTCGCAGTATTTGAGCGATATAAAAAGACGACGAAATAATTTGTAGATATGTAGTCATGAGAATAATTTAGCTTAAGGTGACTGAAAGAAGTTTTACTGATTTTTGCTGTAATTTCTTACCGAGTTGATGATGGCAATGTGTAATTTTAAAACTGTTCCTTTATTTATAAAGAAGAAAAAGTATATTCGTTATATCGAAATTGGAGCAAAAAGGATAAAATCGTTCATGCTTTCAAAATATATTTTTGTTAAGCTAACATTATCAGCAGCCAGATCGCCGTTATAATATTACTATGTTAATAAAATGTGAAGTATGCATAACAAAAAGAATATTTTGAACAAACAGTTCTCGAGCTATCAAACGTTCTTTTTAACGGAAACAACAACATGTTCGTACAAGAGCAAAAAGACCTATCGTCACAACATGCCAATAGCGAAACAATCACGAATTTGTTCTCGATGTTTCTTTCTTCCTTTCTCTTTCGATTCAGTCATCTCGCTCTGCCGGAAATTACAAGGTGGTGGCCCACCGATTCCTTCCATTTCCGGTCGAGATGCGACGCGTTGCGACGGTGAAATTACGCTTCAATGTGTTCGTGGATAAACCACCGTGCAAAAGTAAAGAAAACGATAACGAGCCGATAGTTCTGTTTCGACGAGAAAACTCGCCTGCGATTTTCTCTTTTTTATTCTTTTTTCATTTTTCTCATTTCACAAAGAATAGCTATCGATGAATCCTAAAACACTTTTCAATATTTTAATTTAAGATTTTAAATTAGACTAAATAAAATTTATCGTAATTTGTTAAAAAATAAAATTATACCTCTAAGATGTCAAATATTGATTAAAATGTTGAGTTTAATATATTCTAGATTTTAACACAAGAAAAATTTTGTAAATTTAAAAAAATAAAAATAGAAAAACGTCAATGAAAAATTATTATGTGTATTTATTAATATATAATGATTAAAAAAAAAATTTTAAATTGTCTTCGAAATGTCAAGCATTTAAATCGTTAAATTTTGATAACAATATAATTTTTGATAAAATAATATGTTTAATTATTTTCTAGAGAATATATATAACGTTATTAGTATAATAATTCATCTTTGAAAAGGAAGGACACCGTTACATAATAATTATTTTTAAAAGCTGATATCATTAATCTTCATTGACCTAATTCATCCTTATACTAATTAGTATAATTTTTCTCTTGCGAGATTAATGTCATTTACCTCCTTCTAATCGTTTTTTAATCTTATAATACAAACATTGTTGACTAAATAGTTAAGATATATAAAATACGTTACAAGAATAAATTTTAATTACAAATATAATTATAAAAATTGATAAATGTATGTATAACATATAAATATTAATAAAAAGCATGTTATACGGTAACATGTATGCAGTTATAGAGTTAGTTAGAATTATAATTTTGGAAAACTGAAATGTTACGATTCTCTTTTACATTTATGATCTATAAAATTGCTTTGTGAATTTTAATATAACTGAAGATAGAAAACCCCAAAAATAAATTATCAATCTGCAATATAGATTTTATATTCGTTGTTTAACTTTTTGCTTTTGTCGGTGAATGTAGGGATTAAAACCAATACATTCTACTACCATATCGTTACCATTTCGCTCTAATTGTAGACGAATTAATGTCGCCGGATGAATAAGCTTTGCCGAGCGTTGATTGGTATGCTCAGCACATATTCGGCTTAATATCGTAACGACGACTGTCGGCATACAGCAAAGCTGCGGGGTGGGAGAGGGAAATTGATTTGGTACATATAATTAGAGCGCAAATTGGCGGGCTCTTCTATATCGAAAACTCGATTAAAACAAATTTGGATGTGAACGAAATTTCACCCAATTTTTAAACGTTTGCGCGATTGACGGATGAAACACAATAACGTCCATTTTTCTTTACTCTTTTATTTTTCATTTATCTACCTAGTTGTTATTTTTTTACGATATTTGATGTATGTATGTTGTATATTTCAACGAAATCATAATACATATAAAATTAAATTACAAGTATTGCATTTCTCTGTTCGTTATAATTAATTTTTGAAACAAATGGAATAAAAAGTCAGATATAACAACATTGTTGATCAAATTTGTAATGTGAATAAACAAAATAAATGCATTTTATGTTCTGTGTTCTTAAACTTTTTAAAAGTAAATTTATGAGTATTGATACGTTAAATAGAGAAATATTTGAATTCTTTACTATTCTTTCTCTTTACAGTATTTTAAAATACTAATAGCACTATTATTAAATCGATGCTCTATTTAATTTGTGAGGTTATTATTTCAGTTTATGATTGTATTACAAGTCCGACAGTAATTGGCGAGCAATTTATATAACTGAAAGATGTATTTAAAATTTATATAAAAATTATTAGGTACGAATATCTAGCCTCGACCGTATTTGACTTTCTTGTTAATTTGATTTATTTATATAGCAGTCTTGTTTAACTTATTATTGAATTTGTATTGAACTATTTGAATGTCTAAAATCGTGATTTAATTAATGCATATACCTATATAGAGCATACGTCTTTATCTATGCATGCTGTTTACCACGACACTTTTTCGAAAAGAGTACCAAGCAAGCGGAAACAATGCATTATTCTGCAAGTGCAAACACATCCGATTCTTTTTACGAATTTATAGTATTCGCGATACGAACGGAGATCTGCTGTCAGCTCATATTAAATTCTCTTCCATGTCGTTTGTTTGCCAGGAAAAAGTTGGACCGTGTCAACCGCTTGCTGCGACGCAATCGCGAGAACCGGATGGGCTTTAAGGGTCACTGTGACGTCAGAGGATAGATCAGAGAAAGAGGGCGAAGGGATGAATAAATTACGAGAACGCTGACACATTGCCGAGATGAATGAGTTTGAACTATTTTTGAGTGCACGTAGTCGGCAGGTTAAACGATGAGCGTTTGTCCCATTTTGACATCTACTCTATTTGATTATCTGATATATTGATTCAATCACTATCATTTCTGGTTATCGTGCAACTTTTCAAAAGGATAAGAATGGAATAACGCGCACGAAATGAATGTTTTATTTATTAAATAAAGTTATATTATTAAATAAAGGAAAATAATCAGATTTTAGTACCATTATTTAATTCACTAAAATATATTGAGATCTCAAAAAACATGAATTATTCAAAACGCATTACAAAATGAAGTACTCATGATTGGGTAATGTAAAGACATGCTTTAAATTCTATCGATATTTGATACAGTTTTAATTCTCAAAGTGCAATAATTATGAAAAAGTTATATACATCCAAAATGTATAAAAAATATTTTTTTAGTTTCTATAATATGAGTTAGATTATTTAATTAAATTAATGTTAATTAATTTATGTTGATTATGTCAAAGTTAATTATATAATATTTAAAATACATTTATTTCGATATTTAGTAATTATATTCTCAAGTTATTAAATATGTATTTAATCACAGTTGCAATGTAGTTGAATTTCTTGTGCATTTTGCGATTCAGTCGTTGACAGAAATAGGATAATTGTTAATGTTTGTGTCTTCTAACATGAAGAACGCATAGCGCCAGAAACATGCGACATTGCGGCGCCATCCTTGTTTTCCCCGCAATGTTTATCCGGAAATCCAGCAGTTTCGTTCCATCATATTTTACTATTGCGAGCAGTTACTTTATAGGTCATTCCGTTAAATTGTGATTATAGTTGCTATTGTGCAAACTGTAATATGCTAAAATAATGATCTTTATTCATTATCAGTAAAGTTACAGAATTATGTACATCGGTAATTTTATCTCCTCGCAATCTTGCAAAAAAAGTATACAAAATATTATTAATAAACAATTAATTTCCTTTTCTTCCTAATATTTTATATGTAAACAATACACTCTTTTATATACCGTAAAAAATCAGTTTATCGTGAATATTTAAAGCTTTATAAAATAATTTTAGGTCAGATATTTTATTCCTCATATTTTTGATTAGTTGTTAATGAACAGGTAAGCAGATATATATTATGACGGCATATATTGCAGCTTTCCATTACGTAAATTACGCGATTTAGTGATTCATGAATTATTTCACGCTCTATGTATCAATCAGTACCTGAACTAATTGATCCAATGATTGCAGTATTACGTCGTCGTTCTCTTAATCCGAAAATCGTAATGGACAAATTAAATATTGACAAAACATTTAAAGCAGGATACGAGATATATTTGAATCAATAAGCATCGTGCTAAAGAAATATTATCCGTAAGTATCACGACACAATAAATTAAAATTTGCATCTTCTATCGAATGGATAATAATTGCACGATATATCTGCTTGGATAAGTTGCAGCTGTCGCCTTGATAGGTCGCTTACAGATCGATAATAACAATTTAATAAATTCGCAATAGTAATTAATTTTTCGTAAGGAATATTTGTACTTTTTCATAGCTATGATCACGTGTTAAGGGATAATAACGTAGTTCGTGGCACTTCCTGTTTGCTCGAATTTTGCAGCATGAATGATAACACGAGGTATATGATGACGTAGAAAATCAACGTAAAATATTGAGCTGTACTGATAAATTCTAAGTTTAATGTACTTCGAAAAGTTTATCGCGTCAAGTCGGATCCTAAGCCTAGCATAGTGCTTACATAAAGGTCTCCGTATTCGGTGTTGTCACTTGCACGACGAGGCTCAAACAGGCAAGCAGCAGCGCGTGCCGATCCATGTATTGCATTATCATTAAAATTATAATCACGATATAGGAAGAGATAATTTACACGATTATTCCGTAATATTATCAGCTCGCGTATTTACTTTTGTGATTAAAGACTTTTAAGCGAATCAATGGGTTGGGTATTTATCGAAACGAACATACAGTGAGTGCAAAAAGTATTCGTACAGAGAAAATATTTGTTAAAGAAACTTTATTTTTAAAAAGTAAATATTATCTAGCGAGAGAAATGAGTCATCGAATTAATGTCGAATCGATATCGATACGATGATTTCAACACCAATTTTACGTTGATTCGACATTTAATTGACGATCATTTCTTGCTGGGTAATTAACAACTTATCCATAAAAAATAAAATAGACTGTATGTTTCTTAAAATTATATATACTAAAAAGATGTGTATTAATTATAGAAAATATATCATCTGAAAAATAAGCGAAAATTAAAATGTAATAGTAATAAGGCTCAATAAGATCAAAAAACAAAAAGGTATAGGGCTACAAGCCAAAGATTTATCGTTATAATTTAAAACTTAGTAAATAAATATATCATTAAAATATAAAACTTTAATATGCCGGCTATAAACAATAAGAATTAAAAATTCTATCGTTTGGATGCTCAAAAAGTATTTGTACAATCGAGGAATTTAGTTTCTAAAATCAAGAATATATACAAAGCTCGTTTGTTTATGTTAGAACAGAATGTATTCATTGTATAAAATTGCTAATTAATGTTTATTTTCTACAAATAAGACTTTTTTTTATAAAAAATTTCCTTGTACGAATATTTTTTGCACTCACTGTATATGTTGCGCAATTTATTTGTTTAAAGTACAAATTCAATCGATAGGAATTGACAATTTTAAATTAATATGTTTAAAGTGATCATAGAATATCCGTTTTTATGTTGCTGACAATTGGTTGCGTTTTAATTAATTTTATTTTGGGAATGCTGTATACAGTGTTGCACGATCGTATTCCATATTTAATTTGCACAATCATGTTTTCACGAATGTTGTTTTGTGTGATTGCAACAAAAAAATCTGAGAGGGGTCATTGGGCATTACTACAAAGCAATTTAATAAGGATATAAAATAATCTATTATAAATAATCCATTAATACTTTTATTGATCGTTTATTTTCTCATTTAATTTCTTATTTATTTCGTTCATTCATTTAGATGATTTTTAAGCAAAAATTAAAAACAGAGTTTTATTTATGAAAGCTTATAAAAGCTTATATTTGAAACGAATATTTTTTCGAAAGTTACATAACCATTTTATTAAATATAAATATTTTTAAATCATAAAAATATAGAATTTGATACATACAATATTATTTTAGTAAAAATACTTATCATTATTTTTAAGCGTTGCTATAATCTGGTTCTTGTAATATTATATTATATTTTACAGATTATCATAGTTTTAATGTAATCTACAATTCCGCTGCATATTGTACTGGTGAATGACAAATTAATTTTCTTATTGTAATGTATATTGTAATAAAGTAATAGATCTATGACAATTATGTTAAATTTATCTAGATGTACATATGTAGATATGCTCGAATTATAATAAAAGTAGTATAGATAAATATAATATCTCAAATCCATTGTCTTAAAATGGATGCAATAGATAGCCTGATATCAGACTATATGGTTAATATTACGGTTAATTGACATTTTTATCACTATGTTGTCTTTTTATTTTTTTGCTTTTTGTATTTCAATGTACTAATTGCGAAATATATCATTTATTTGAAATTTATGAGGCAAACTGGCAAGTAAAAAAGCAAATAATATAACAAATATTTACTTTGTAATTATTTGTTGCTATTTAACATGGGATTTATTGTGTATATAAAAATGCACTTGTATTCATATACAGAGCTTACAAAATATAATTCGTGAATGCTTGTTATTTACTGCTATGTTTTGTTGCATTTCTACGTTATATTACGTAATATTAATTGTGAAATATACCATTTGCTTGAAATTTATGCGGCAAACAGCAAATATAAAAGTAAATATTAAAGTAAAGAAAGTAACAAATAATTTAAATAATATAGAAATAGCTCATAATATAGAATTATGCTTATAGCGATTCTTGAAAAACTCCGATTTTACGGTAATCTTTTGTTTAGAAAAAATTATAACATGATATAAGATCCAATAATTTTACGAGTTATTAAAAAAGTTTTTTTAGATTTTCTTAGAAAATAAATTCCGCATTAATTAAAATTTATATATTTGACTTTAGAAAAATATATTTTTAATATATTGTATTAAAAATAATTTTGATAGTGTATGTACAAACGCGCGATGTTAATAACTAGACATAAATATAATTAGATATTGATATGCAAATTTATAAATGCAGATTTATGAAAATTAATCTGAGAACATGAAAATTTCATGAAAGCAATATTACAGCTAGGGAGGTTTTTCATTCCTTTTGGGTCTCATATCATTTATTCCAGCAGATCTCGCTTTTGAGATGTGTATCGTGTTATCAACTACGAATACGAGTCTTAAATTTCTCCTAGAAATATTTATTAATTTATTCATAAATGTTTATATTATTTTGGTATATACATCAATATACCTCTTCCATGATTTATTCATTCGGATAGAGTAAACTTTACTTTGTGACGTTAGATTATTTATACGTCATTCAAGTTGATTTGCAGCTTACATGTTTCTACTTCTGGAATAAATAGCTTAAAGTTTACTTTAATGCGTGCACGTGTTGCACACAGACGTTTCCTGACCATTGCGCTAAATCACGAGTAATGTGGTCGTCGTGACTTACCTAGGAAACATTACAGAAACGTTCTATGTATTAAAACGTAATTTGTTGCACTGTTACATATAGTCGCGATTTTCAGATGCAAGTCATTTATTTACGCAAATTTAATTTCTATCGTCAATTATGCGATGCAATAACTTTTCTATTCGTTCGCTTCGTAAAGCTTTTTGAGGATTTTGAAAATGAGCGAGCTCGAGAGAGAAGAAGGATAAGTAAGGAAAGAAAGAAGAAAAGAGATAGGGTGGCAGAGCAAGGGAGATGGAGACAGAAGAGCTTCTCTGCGTGCGAACTTCCTGCATCGCACACCGTCGTTGGCATAATAATTTTCTCATATTCATATTCATAAGTACTGCATGCATATTCACAATAAATTTCCCAACGGAATCGCTGTACTGGAAAGTGTAAATTATTTCGTGGCAAATTGAAAGCTGTCTGCATGGATGTTTCGTACTGGGCGCGACATCGTCGGTATTCACGGTTATTTTCACACAAACTGTTTAAGTTAGTCTGATGAGAAATTGTCAATTTCAGCTTTTCGCATATGGCTGGACTACGTTACAGGCAACATGAAGGTGCGAGGCGCGAGAATGCGAACTAAAGTTAAGCGAACGGTTATAACGCGGTTATAACGAACGGTATTAACTTTGTATGATGCACACAGAAAAAAAATTTGCAAATTTTAAATAAATATTTACTCCAATAGTACTAACGAAATATTTACTAAATGCATACATATATTCATTCGATTTAAACATAACTATTTTATTTTGAATAAATATTTATTTACTATAAATAAATATTTCGTTAGTGCTATTGGAGTAAATATTTATTTAAAATCTGCAAATATTTTTTTCAGTGTAGGAGAAAAAAGAAGAGATGAAATCGACAAATAAGAAACTTTATCATGCATGTATATTAAATCTTATAATAATTTTAAATATTAAAATATATGAAAATATATAAAACTATATTAAATGTCATTGCCTGCAAACAATCGTAATTTGATCATTTTCGTTAAAATGGGGAAAAAAGCTTTTGAGATTACTCGATTTCGAGATTAATGACTCTTCGTTATTTGTTTTGCGTCATGCACATTCGTTGTATTTCGAAAACGAATGTTGCGATAAATTTCGTTACACGCTGGGCGATATGAATCTTCCGAAAATCTCTGCTCTGACATACGTATCGTTGAATCTCGCTAACATAGCACTAAAGCAGATTCTTTTGCAAAGGACGTTCGCATTAAAAGACCGTAACGTATTGGGCGACTTTCTCTAAATAACTCGATTTTCCGTTTGAGCAGCGTAGTAGCTGGCAATAGACAGGTTTGCCGAATAATCAATCTTTTTTTTTAAGAGAATCAATTTAGATCGTGGATGCATTTGAAGTAAGGACTAATTTATTTTAGTTCATTAAGTGTTCATATGTGTTCTAGCTTTATACAAAATATTAAACTTACGATAATTTTCAATTTTTTATAAAACTAAATTATAAATTCTATTTAAATTATGAATATATCATTAAAGGCAATTGCATATAATTTTTTCACAAAAATTAAATTAAAATTTATAATTTGAATTATTTTTGTCAGATATTTTTGTACATTATATTTTTGAAGCCAGTTTCAACCGATATATATTTTCCTCTTTTTTCCTTTCATTTACGATTGATATAAACCGATTTTGAAAAAGATTCATGGTTGCAAAACACATACAATATTGCTGTCGGAAATTCGCGTTTTCGATCGGAATTGCAAGTAGGTTCATGATAGGTCCCCTGGATTCAATAAATCGGGCCCTTTCCCATCTAGGACGATCGACGCTCAGATGCACGGTTCGTTTTTCTCTCTCGCTCGTTTTGCCTCGACGATCGTGCTGTCATCGTTTGTCTTTGTCGTTTCCGCTGACCAGACCACTACTACTCACTCGTTCACCCCTCATCGAAGCTAACTCCCTCTCTCTCTTTCTCCGCAGTCGGGTAAACTCGGTCGACGAATCGGGTCCAGCGTCCGTTTTCTTGCTGTGGGTGTTGGGTTGCCAGAGGGTGTGAAATTTTCCAAGACAGTATGCGTGTATACGAGAGAGATGAAATAATGCAACAGGGAGATAGAAGGTAGATCGAAGAGAGATGTAGGTAGCGGAGGGTGAAATAACGCGGATTGAAGAGAAAGAGAGAGAGAGAGAGAGAGAGGGAGAGAAGACGAGAGCGACGTTTCAGAGTCGCGCGCGTAAGAAAGGCAGGGTGAATGAGATGATTGAGACACGGTGGAGCAAGAGAATAAGAGATATGGCTTTGTTGTAAAGGGAGGAAGCAATAGAAGAAGAGAGGATTATGTATATACATCGGAGAAAGGATACATTAGTTTGGAATGCAAAAGAGAGGAACGTGCGGGAACGCGAAGAGAAGAGGGAGTCAGATCGACGTCGGAGCGACGAGAATAGTTGAGAGTGTGAGCAAAGAGCAGTATGGGATGGAAAATAAGGGAAAGACTAAGGGAAAACGTTGGATGAACGAAGTGAGTTGAATAAACGAAGAACGCGCTTCGACGAGCGCGAGGAGGACGAAAAGCTCCGAGAAGTTAAGGGAGAATTCGTGACCAAACGAGAACGAGAAAGAGAGAGAAAGAGAAAGAGGGAGTATAACTTGATGGATAAAAGAGAGCGTGCGCTTTCTCGCCAAGGGTGAGAGAGTGAGAGGGAGCCAGCTGCCACCGCACAGCTACACCCACGACCCACGACAACGGTCGGACCTCAGTCGTCCGCGCACCCTCGAATGGTGAGGACGGTTGTGCTCGGTGGTGAAAAGTTACCTCGTCGTTCTCACCACTGCAAGCACCGGCTGGTGCAAGGCACGTCATACTTCGCTCGCTTCAGCTGACGCCCGATCTGTGCGACGTTTTCCGCCGACGTCACAGCTTGTGCGGGCATCCGACCCTTGGGTGATCGACAAAGGGTGAGTAAGCATCCAGCTGGAAACCCCAAAAGGGATCAATCGAGACGTCGTTCTTTCGAAGACTTCATTCGTCCGCGTTCAACGGTCAAAAGTTTAATCAAATGTTCCATTTTCGTACAGTTGATTGAAGGTTTTTCGGTTAATTAAGCTGCCAAACAGCGTTGATATTAACAAATTCATGGTAGCGAATGTTTGCTGGGGTTAACGTCGTGGAAGAGATGGTAAACATAGCTTTTAGAACGAATTAAAAAGTACACTTACATATACTTAATATTTACATATCTTTTGCTACTTCAAAATTAATCGAACTTCTTTATATGATTATTTCATTAGTTTATTAATTTAAAAGACGAATTTTTCCATATAATGCCGTAACCAATAATGCAACATGTACAAATCGTTATAAGCTTATATAACGATGAAATAAAATTTCATATAAATTTTCTTTTAGGTATAAAAGAGTCATATTATAGTATTTATTGATAGAATATAATTATCTCGAGAGTCGCATTGAATTTGGAAACGTAGTGTTTCAAAGCTCATGAATGTCATGAACCAATCGATGCCGAGGCTCGACAATGAAACAGAGGCATTTATTGGCGAATGGATTTCCCTGTCGTTGAGAGGAATTAAGTATAAACTGTGATTCATTATTTGCTCGTTAAATTTGACAATCAGGAAGCTTGTCCGATAAATTACGTAGCGCCAACAAGATTGCACTTAAAACGGACAAATTTATTGGGAAATAGTTTAGACTGCACAATATACATATAGAGAGTAATTGTTGCTTCATTAAGAACTTGTTATGTTTTAATTGTTAAAACAACGTGATCGGGCAATCAACGAAATTGGCATGATGTAATTTTTGTTTAATACAGTTAATCGAGTTTATTAAGGTTCGATGGTTGGATATCGATTCGACTAATTAGCATAGGTGCTACGTTTCCGTAGATCTTGAAATGACAAGTTTATTTATATATTCATTGATATACCTACTGAATTAATTAAAATAATAGTCCATATTTTTAATATTTTGTATAATGCAAATTTTTATCTTTAATAGATTCATAAAGGATAGCAATTATACTAAATAGATAAAAGTTATATAGCTGTATTCTATAAACTTGTCTAGATTTATGTAAATTTTATTGTAAAAGACATGTGACATTTTCTGCTAAGTGCATAAAAATATGTAATTAACTCTTGTAGCTCTTTGTAAAGTTATTTTAAAAATGTGATATATTCGCAAAAAATGTCTTTTTTAAAAAGTTAATAGGTTCCATATATTTTACATGCGTACCTCTTAGAATTGCCATAGTGATTGAGATCGATGACGCACAGTTGCCTCCGATAAAGTATCTGGCACTTATCTGGAAATGAAGTTGCGATGAACGTCGCCACATTTCGAAGTGGAACCGGTGTGCAGCACGTTCGAAGAGCTCGCATGAGGTAGATTCTGAAAGGTGTTTGCCTTGCTCGCGGAAGCAGAAAGCGAGGTTAAGGAGACGGTGTGCCTTTTTCCCCTCTTTTTCCCTCAATTTCCTCGCTGTAACCCATTCGGGGTAATCGATACCCAATCGCCAAGACGTAACTTATCTTGTGTTCGATTGTTCGCAAATGAAAGTCGGGCTATTCCAATTTAAAATTTGCTAGGGCTAATTTCGAAGTTATAGCGAATATTGAAGATCTTTTTTAATAAATAAACGAAATATTTTCAATAATTTTTAAGATTTTTTGTATCACAGCATTTTTTTATGCTTATTACATATAGCGAATTCAGTTGGACGCATTAATGTGCATATTAAAGCCGTTATACATTGATTTAATCTATGTGAAAGTAAAATACAAATATTTCAAATTATAAAATACAGATTTTACTCAACAGCATCATAACATGTATTGAGGATTTTATAGTTTAATCCGTTTTTATATTTATATTAAACATATATTTTTACGTCAATTTATGTACGACTTTAATGTGCACCAATGCTCACTGAGTGCATCCGATCGAATTCGATAATAATAATGTTTTAAGAATTTAATTAATGCGGTGCAATATACATAATTAATAATACATTCCTATCATTTAATATTTCCTTTAAAAATATTTAAAAAATTTCGACGTGCATATCGCCAAGTCGCGATAATATCGGTACATCATTTCCGTTAATACTAGCTCGATAGAGCTTTTTTATATCGATGTGTTGTGTCGCACTGCAACGTTAGAGTCATTCCAAGGGGACATTGATCTCTGAGCACGGAGCTCTCCATTATGATAAAGTCGAAATAATAGGGGCATGCGGGCGTCACGAATAATTTACCGTATTCCTGTTTATCCGTTGTTGCAAATTGGATATGCGTTCGCTAGGAATAGTACATAGCCTGTCTGTGTTGTATACGTATCTCGTCGATGTGCCAAAAGCTGAAGTGAATATATCAGTGCAAAACGAAGTTGTCTTTGTCATTCAATAATAACAAATGACACCCTTCATATACGCATTTGTATTCCGTTCCAATTTGAGTTAATTAGCAATTTAAAAATGTATGCCATTTTTTTTTAAATCCAGTTTCCAAATTCGACATATTTATCTTATAATGAGAATAAATTCGCACTCGTGATTGACTTGTTAAAGACCCAATTTTTCCTCATTTCATACCGTTCACGGTAGGATAGCAAAAATAGTCGCAACTCGAGACCCTATTTTCTTTTCATCATAAAACAGGTACATACAAAATCTACACTTTTAGATATGTATATCTCTCTCCTTTTTTAAGCGAAGGTTGCGAAAGTATGACGCGTTTGAGCTAAATCTCAAAGTCATGACGTATATTTGATGATCATCATAGCGTTTTATTCGCGCTATCAAGCTGATCGAGCTATTGAGAATCTATTCTTGTATCACAGTTAACTATGGGATGAGAACAAGTTACGATCGAAAACTGTATCCAATTCTTTTCTCTGTCGCAAAAGTATTGTCTAGATAAATCAATTTTGGTTTCCGGAGATTCACGTACTTTTTTCCCCTTTCAATTCTAAGCATTGTTAACAAAAGATATGATAGAAGTCGAAATAAAAAAACGTCATAATGAGCACGTAGACTCCATTTTAGCCAATTGTTGCGACATTCCGCTTTATTTCAACACTTAAAAAGAACTTGTCGTGAGCTTTATATTTCTTAACGATGAGACACGAAGATCGATACATGTCTCATTCGCGATCATTCTTGCTCATGTAATCGAATCTGTTTCCCGTGTAAGTTCTCTTGTAACTCGAAATGAAAGAGTTAATGAGTTTTCCGCATGAGTTATCTCGAGTTCTCACTTCAACTGACGAACGGAAAATGCATGATTCGTGAAACTGATTATTATCTAAGATCTCTTTGAAATTTCTCTTGACATCTGTAAACTATAGAGCGTAATGATGTTTGTCGATATAAAAAGAGAAAAATAGAGAGAGAGAGAGAGAGAGAGAGAGAGAGAGAAAGGCGAAAGACCGCGTGCAATTTCCTTCCAACGCATCGCAAAGCGAAGTTACGATGTGAGTTTCTCGCGGAGACAGCTTGAGATTTCCATCGTCGCGGTTAACTGTCTTTCGTCATTACCAGTTTCTAAGGAATGATGGCTTTCATACACTCTATATTCGTACTCCGTTCAAGTTTATATTCGCTTTGCGAAATGTCTGACGTATTATAAATCATGTTTCGAAACAGTTTTAGTATTTCTCTATTAACAGAAACTTCTTTAGCATTTAGTTAATTTGCAATAAATTAGTTAATAAGTTAATTTTTTAGTTAATTTATTTGCAAAATAGTTTGTCGCTTTGCATTTGCATATATAAGAAAATATATGTATTTAATATTTATATAAAGAAAAAGATATTTATAATATAAAATTTAGTAAAAACTGTAATATAACGTAACTTTTCATTATGTATAGTATTATAATGTGTATTAACTTTTTATTCATGATAATTATAAATTCGTGTTTTTGCGTGTTATTTTTAAGCGTAACTGATTTCGTGTTAAAATAGCTCGAGCGTAAAGTATAAGCCGTACATTAATTTTACTCTAATCAAATATTGAACCTATACATTATGCAAAATTTGCGGGTTTCGTAAAATTATCACGTAAATATTATACGCGATGTGATGCAAATCGATCCACCGCAGACACAAACAGTCGTTGTTTTGCACGATTATAATTTGCATAAGTATGCATTTACAAATAGTTTTTGAACCTATTAACCATGTAAACTGTGTGTTATACCATGCAGTGTGTAAATGCATATAAGTACAAAATATTAAATTGTGTTGCTTAATTATAGTTTCTTCTAAATTATACGAGAATCGTATTACAAATATTGTGTTGGAACAAAAGTTCGTAACTTTATTTGTATCATGTCTATATGTTTTTAAAAAATATTCGTTTATTTTAATGAAGTTACAGTTGTTCAAATTTTGAAATTCTCTCTTTTGTTCCCAATACTTATAATTAGACCGTTATAATTAGATCGTTTTCTTACTTAAAAAAAAATGACATAATTCAAAATATCACCAATAGTTTATTGTTATTTAATATAAATGAGTTTTTTTTATCTTGATTAGTTAACATAATTAAATTTAAAATAAAACAATTTTTTCAAACTTTGATTACTGAAATGTCTGTAGAAGAGTCTTTTTTTTATTTATAAAAACCTTTTTATTTATTAAAACTTTTTTATTTATAAAAACGATGTTAACTTAAAATGTGACAATCTTGTAAAAGATATTATAATCCCTTTGAAAATTTTAAGAATGACACAAGTGCTATTTTGGCGGACGGACACTGTAAAAAGTTAACTTTTGATGATTAGTGGAGTAATCTTTATCTAACTTATTCATGGTAATAATTCAAAAATATTCATATTTTTTTAGTTGTATTACTTTTGAAGTAAGGGGATGACATCTATATTTACAAATTTGGTGTGTGTGTGTAAAGAGAATTTTATTTTTTTATGTAATTAAACAGCTGATGAAATAATCCCTGTTCTGTATTATTACTCGATTCTGCAAACGTCATCTAACTAAGGACAGTTTATCCTCGCATCGCATTGCGGTGCTTTGTTTTCACAAATATGTAGGATGCGTATTATTATTCTTCTAAGCCGCAACCATTTGTTCGAAGTCGTGAAAATACCTTTTCTCATTTTTTACACCTGCGCCTCAGGGAGATGGTGGATGTATATAACGCAATCCGCAACTCAAAACCCTATCTTTCATATTCACTGTAGTTACGAAATGTGACGTAGAAAAGAAATTATTACTGTTTAGATTATTATTATCACCTCTTTAAATCAGATGGACCTTTTTTTTATGTGTAGAAATACGAAATATTATTTAGGAGACACTGTGTAGAAATACGAAATATTATTTAGGAGACACTGTGTGGTACCTAGGGATATGTTGTACCTTGTGCAACACTCAGCTTTTAACATTAACGAGCTTTTTAATGTTGGCTGTTCAGTTATATTACTTTTCAACTGAAGTAATATAACTGAACTGCCAGCATTAAAAATCTTGTTATTGTTAAAACATAATTAATGTGTCACAAAGTACAATATATACCTTGATATTACGGTTTCTCTTTATAAATAATGTTTCGTATTCCTACATATAAAAGAATATTGTCCATATGATTTAAAGAGGCAATAGTCTTGACAATAACAATTATTTTTTAACAATAACGAAAGTTTTAATGCAGCTCAGTTATATTACATTAGTTGAAAAGTAATATAAGTGAGCAGCTAATAAAAAGTCTCATTATTATTAATAAAATAATTAGAGTGTTTCAAGATATAACATGTCTATAGGTACTACAGTTTCTCCTACATGTAGATATCAGATACTTTATCTGATAATTTATTTCTTTTAGCTTAATTGTGAAATTTTTACATTTACCATTTGGTTTTTAATATGTATTTTTTAAATAAGATTAAGTTTATGATAATGTATTACTACGTTTTGTGAAAGTAATAATGTTACTATTATCAAAAAGAAATTCAAGTTACTTTGAAGGTTTCGTGTAGTTCATCCTAAATGTGCACGAGTTACACTCTGTTGCAATTTCGTTTCGTGCAACGTGCACAGTTTGCCTAATGAAGTATTCGCACGGGGCACGAATCATGGACGTGGATAATCTCGATTTCGCTGTCGAAAACGTAACTTGAGTTGTACATGTTATACGGATATTATGGATTCTCTCCTCCACGCAAAACCTTGTATATTGGCGTATGGAAATTCGATTATCCTTTGTTTACTGAAATGATTAACGATGCAATCTAGCGTATGGGTGGATTTGCATTTACATTACTCGACACAATAAGAAGATCCGGAATGACTGATCATTAGAGTGATTCGTAGATGGATACAACTGATTATCAGGAAGATACGTTTAGAATAACGTAGATTACTTGTCGAAACTACTAATGTATGGCTCGTACGAGGCTCGACCGTCGGTGAGAAACTTGGCTATCATGCAGGAATAGTTGGTAAACTATTTCCTACCCTGACAGTTTCCATGACGTAATTCGAACCTGGCTCAAACTGATGCTTAAGTAAGGGTGGTGACAAATGAGCGATTGATCGCTCCTATCCAAGATTAATCACATATTAGATAATCATCTTTACCATTAATGACCAAACATGAGTTCAAAACGAAAATTTATATTTTCACGAACGGTGAATTGAAAATTTTATATGCTACCGACGATTGGGCGCCATGCAATTAATTTTGCTTTTCGTAAATGCTCTGCGCGTTAATGCTCATTTAGTGAAATTATTAAAATTTATTAACATATTATTACGCAGAATAATTTTCAGAAAGCCTGCATGCGAATATAATATAATTAAAATGTCGGATACGACCGATATGAGAGAGATAAAATATTCTCATTTATTACGAAAAATTTTACTGTAATTTAATTTGCATTTTCGAAGAAAAATATGCAGTTGATTAAAAAGGTATTTACACATTTTATATTTAAAAAAAAAAATAATTTACACAAAAAATAAAATGTTGCTAAAATGATGTTTATGCAATATATTAAAATAAACAAAAATAATTGATTTGATTTTACAAATATCTTTCTTTGTATAAAATTATTTCAAACAAAATATGTGAGACGTATTTTCTTATAGATATCCACTGTTGATATTAATAATTTTAGTAAGAAATCATAATTACATCCAAAAATTGAAACGCGACATTTAGATTGTCGAATTAACATGAAACGTTGTACATTAAAATTGCTTTTATTTGTCTTATTAAAATAATAAGACACTATATTATTAAATAATTTAGAAAATTTGGTATTTTGTAAGAAGATATAAATGTTAATAAATCATTTTAATGTGAAAACGTAAGATTTTGTTAACGAGTAAAATAAAGTGGGATATTTTTAGAGTAATTGCAGAAACAACGAAATATTGTAGAATATTGTTCTTCCAACTCATCAACTCATTGCGGAATTACGAAGTAAAAGCGCCTATACTATTATAAATTGTTTTCGCTTCTGAACTTCTGGAAACGAGCCACGTTAATGTAACGTCCTACATTGCTTTTCTTTGTTACAATAAAGCACTCAGTTGATAATATCTACTTGAAAAATCCATTTAAAGACTTTCAACATACGCTCCGATTTTCCAAGTATTTGTATCAGCTTTCTTTTTTCGAACATTCCGAGGACATTCGTTGAATATCATTATCTACTCTTGCTATTCATATTTTATCATGAAATTCCCCAGGCTTGCAGAAAGATATTTTTGTTGAACTTATCGGCATATCGCGTTATGAAATTATATATTCCTTTTGTTTACCTTATGAATTAATTTCAAAATTAAAATTAAGTAAAACTAATATGATATATTTCTTCAATATAATTAAAATATAAAATATTATTTGTTTTTAATGCAACGATAATTTATAGAAACCAGTCTCACGTACAATTTTTTAATTTGTAAAAATGAAAGAAAGTATTTTATCAATAATAAAAGAAATACGAGAATCATAATTGTTAATGTACTGAATAAATAATCAAATAAATTCATGAAAACAATAAACGAGCAGTCAATAGAGCTGTCTGTTAAAACTATACTATTACTTACACAATAGTTATCAATTTAAATATTATTATTACGCTCTAATTTAAATGTATAATTATTTATTATAAAATATAATTTAGAAAATGTATTCTGAAATGTATATTATAAAAATTTTAATTATAAATGTAATTTAAAAAGTATACCTTTTGACAAAGAGAGATTCTAAATTTTATCATTTTGATACGCTTAATGTCGTAAGATAACTTTATGAAGTTTTCAAAAACTGTCTACTAAGATTGTTATCATATCAGTCATTTTGTCAATGTTTAATTATACGCCACATAGAAGTCAGTTCTAAATATTTATACGCCATTCACATGCCACTGCATTATGCATGGACATTGTATGTTTGATGTATAAGCATATACACATTGCGTGTACTGGCGGAAGACTCAGAATAACGAGACAGGAGGAGGATAAGCATATATTAGATAATTTTCATGTCAAACGTCTGCCGTGTATATAACGTCAAAGCATCATGCTGTAGCCTTGTCTCCTGAAGATAAGGTGAATATTACGTTGTTAATAGTTAAGTGAATAAAACATTTTGTTCGTGCATCAAGCCTGAGATATTATATTGAACTAAAATACAATATATATAGGGATAAAAAGATTATTATTCTATCAATATGATAAAATTGAAAACTTTGTTAGAAGAAAATCTTGATATTTCTTAAATTAAATAATTTTTTAAATTCCTAAATTATATTTTTAAATATTATATTTAAACTACAAATATAATAAGTACTTACATATTTGAAACAATTTAATTGAAATAATTTACAAATATTTGAGTAATTTTATATTTTTTCATTATTAGGTTACTTTTTTTATAAATCAAATATTTTTCTTTGTTAAATTAATTATTTTACAAATTTTTGCAAGTTTGGCTTTAACGACTTTAGAAATTTATTTAAACTTGGCTACGTATTTCAATTGTAGATCGCGATCATAAGCAGCGTCTGGTCATGACGCACACGAAAATAAGTATGTACGATAGTCTGTAAATTGCTTCTTTTATTTTAAATCGGTTGTAGTCTATCATGGTGGTAGTATACGGTAGTGGCTATTGTTATCGAATCACTCCTGTGATTTTGATTTTATTCTCTAGGCCACGTTCGAGAGAATTTCGACAGAAATTTATTACTTATTAAATTTATTACTTCGGTGAAAGTAAAATTTTGTCCCATTAATCGTACGAAGGCTCCTTTATCTCTGTTTTATATAGCTGCTTCTATTATTTTCTGTTAATATCTTAATAGAATCTGCTTGTTATTTTTATCTTTTTGTTGTTTGCATCTTCGTAATACTCACGTACGATGTATTTTTAACTAAAATCCATATTTATTTCTTTAATACTCAATTATAATGATGTTTAATTGCTACAGCGTCTCATTTGAGATATTATATTTGCAAATTTTCACGTCTGATCTATATTAATGCAACAGCGGTGAAACGTTTGTCGACAGCAAATGACGAAGCGCGAATTTTATATTTTCCTTTATGAGCAAAATGTCACTCTTCCTCTCTCGCGATGTTTTCCCGTGGAAATCTGTATTTGCATAACATAAATTTACGGCTGCTTTAAAAGGGTATCGCGAGAAGAGGACGGACAACACACTAGCGGACAGTCAGCGAGAGATTCAACACGGTAAATCTTTAGATACGATTCCCCTCTCTCTCTCTCTCTCTCTTTTACGTTTTTTATATTGCTTTGCATTCATTTCTTATATCGGAGTTCTTTTTTTTACGCAGGGAACGTGCATTTTCCGCTGGTGAGTACTCGAACGAGATTCGAGTGCTCTGCATTTGCATGGCGTTGCATTTGTAGCTCCTCAACGCGATTTGACTTTTACCTCGTGAATAATAATTGAGGTGCTCAAGCATTTACGCAGCCGCATTTTTCATTTTATTGTTATTGATGATGATGAAACGTCAATTATACTTATGTAGGTCTATTTACTCTCATAACTTACGTAATTTATTTAACGGTTACTATCATTAACTTTAATTTACGATTTTTGATGAGCGAATTTTCCATTTTCTTTGCATGTTCTACTTTGTGTGAACACAATTTGCATTTTACACAATTATTATTATAATTACTCTTATATATTATTAAAGATCGGAGGTATTAGTAATTTTTTAAATGTGAATATAAACTTGCCGTCGATTTTGCAAAGTTGAGACAGATGAATAGAGTAAATAATGAAAAATATATAAAAGTTTATCTTTTTAATGAAAGAGAGTAGTTCCGAGAGTGAACGAGTAACTTGACGGAGTTCATTGAGGGAAATTTGAGCTGGTAGCCTAATGGACTATCATTAATAGGATATTTCTGCTAACTTCTACCACTCACTCTATTATTATGTGGATGGATACATACGAAGTACATACACTTATATATAGAATATTTCATACTAATAAATCTGTGTTTAAGTAATAGAATAGCAGAATGTGTGTGTATGTGTAATTTTACTTTCATATAATAAATCTTTTTAACATTACATATATTAGTAGTTCTTCATATTCTCTCTTTTTCACTCTTCTTGCTTTTAACATTTTTAATTATTCTAATTGATATATTCTAATTGATCGTTAGATTTTGGTTTCAAGAAAGCATTTTTTCAGTATAAAAATCAGTTCAGTTTTCCAAGATGCGCAAAACTTTCAACATTGTTTAATCAATGACGTTAAGTTCATCTAACAAATTAACGCGGTGTTAGCGAATGCATCAATACAACTGCACTTGTGTATGTATGTATACATTATCTATTTTCATATTTTCACCTACACGCGTGAGATAAATTTTTTCCGCCTGTCGGCCGCATTAACGGGTGGCGTAACGAGAAAGCGTATGTAACCCCGAGCATCGGAAAGCTTTTTAAAGCGAATAATGCGCAGGCTAGAAATTATATGAGCTCGACTAATGGCGCTGCAACAGCGGTATTAAATCATGATGCCAGGCTGCTCTATGATGCCAGATTATCGATGAAGTTCATGGTATATGCTGCTACTAAAAAGTGCATGAAGCTATTATGAAACGCAGATTTCACAAAGCTGCGCAAAATAAAACGAGATTAACCGATGGCACGCGTCATTATTAATAAACAAAATGTGTGTATTTTACGTGATTTATTCATCTCTTAATTTGTTTGATTGTATTAGAAAACTAAAATATTACTATAAAATTGAACTGAAATATAAAATAACATTTATTTAAATTAAATATTTTACAAATCTTGCTTTATTAATCATAAATAGTAATAAAAAATACGAATTAAAATTTTCATCAAGTTTTTATGTGTAAAAAAAAAATAGTAATATTATATTTATAAACTGAAATTTAACAGATAAAATTTTAGATAAAAATTACAGATAAAAATTAGAAAGTAAACTAAAAACGCAATGAAACATCGGATTACATTTTTTAAACAAGAATCACTAATGTTCTTTAGAAAATGCAGTTGCTCTTCTAATTTTTGCATCACATTTATTCGCTTAGAATTTGTTATATAGTTTTACTATCGCTGAAACGTGAAAGGTTAATCTGCATGACTCGAACAATACGGACTTCTCCCATATGTGTCCACCACGTTCACGTCGTTAGCGAATGCTTAGAACAGACCGGAACTTTACTATCCGCTACAGTTTGCGGGCAATTTCATTCCCTGTCGTGGAAAAGTTATGCAAATCGCCGAACGGAGTCGAGCGAGTATAATGAGTTCGCTCGTATCATCCGATTTTGGATGGTGCGAGGAAGTGCAGTTACCGACTCTCTGAAGGGTGATGAGGATAGATCGCAACGGATGAGAAGCTTTCATTACTGCGGCCGCCAATGAAAGAGCTTCTCGGAGCTGAACCAATAACAATAATAAGAATAATGAATGTGTACGTATGTAAAATTTAAATCCGAAATCTTCAAAATGAAGAATGATTCTCTGCAGTAAAATATACAGATTATAATGAATTAATCGTTTTCACTTATATTAAACATAATTATGTCAAAAAATTAATATTCTATTGGAAATATTTGATTAAAATTCAGTGCAATTAAAAATTCTATTAAATATTTAAAAATTGACCAAATATTTTAGGTAGAAAAACACTCTTAAAGTCCGCTTTTATGTCGCTCGGCATATCAATCATCAAATAATCTTTGAATTATATTAAGTGACAATTGTAAGTATAATTAATAGTCGTATATATTACTTTTTACTTGCATATTTCATGCCTCAATTTTGCTACATCAAAATTCATATCACAAAATTATATATATTTTCTGACGTATCTATTGGTTGAGATACTAATTTTGTAGTTTCGCATACACTGACGAAAATTATAATTAAAGCATCGTAATTAAACCGCTGTAACAAGAAGGTGGGTGAAAGATGTAATTTTCTTTCTCGTTTGTATGTATTAGACTTAATTAGATGGATAATTAACGCGATTTTTAAAAAAATCACAAGAAATAAAGGAAAAACAATTGTTTTCTAGTCTAGAGAAATAAAATAGAAATATCGTTTTATATAAAATTTTATTTCCACCTAGCAAAGATTAAAGTACTTATTTCTTATTTTGAATAATAAGAATTATCATACAGTTTATCTTAAGTAGAAAATAATTCAATTAAATAGCGTTTAAAGTTTGCCTTGAATGACATTTTTAAAAAGGAAAGACTTACGAGCATAAAGTTAATAAATCGTGTTGTAATCAACATGTGGATGACAGTATAAAGCGCTTTGTTATAATGCGAGCATAAGTATTGCCTGTCAATACGAATTTTTTAATATTTTGGGATGAACAGATACAAAACGCGATCAAAAAGCTGTCGCACAATATGTAACGAGTTATTTATCGACACTCCCTATTCATTGCGCGCATGTCCATATTATTCCAATAAATACTGCAGTATATTATTTCAATAATTATCTTGGACTTCATTTTGCCATTTATTTATAGAACCACTAATAAATTTATTGCAGCAAATATTTAATGAAGAAGGAAGCAAATCGCAGGATTATCACGAATGATGTTACGTGTATTATCGCAAATATGTTAACACGTGTAAAATCAGAATGATGAGCTGATAATTTAACGATTTTTGATTGATTTTCGATGTATTATATATGTACATATAATATTAATAGGCAGTAATTATAACAAAATATTTAAAATTATAATAAAAAGTATAAGAGATTTATAATAGGGTGTCCCATTTTAAATAATGCATTAAGATTTCTTGAACATTATGGTAGATACGGAAAAATGTTTCAAACGAGAGTTATATGGTTCGGAGGGGGACATAAAAAGGTATCATTGATTTGACTTTGGGTGGTGTCGCCAAGGCCAGGTTAAAGTCATATCGATTTTTTTAAATAAAACCTCCTATTTTTCATTACATTTTCTTATAGCTTACCTCAAGAGCTTTTCAAAACACTATAATAAAATATTTTTTCATTAAGTATTTTTCGAGTTATAAGGCTCGAAAGTTACAATACAGTCGGCATTAGCATTACACATCAAATTGTCCGACCGACGGCTAAAACCTCTTGAATGTTTCTCAAGATCATGTCCTGGATAACATTTGTCAAGATCAAGGCTGGAGATTGTATCTCTTATTTTCATTTTTACGTAAAAATGAATTTTTAGTGCATAGTTTTCGAGAAATCTTAATGCATTATTTAAAATGGGACTCTGTATAAATTTTTAATTCTCATAATTTAAATTATGTGAAAAAAATCTTCAGATAGATTTTTCATATGAAATGAAATTTACTTTGTAAATAGTGCTTAACAAATGTTTATTCAATTTAATGAATTTTTTTTTATGAATCTTTAATGCTCTTTAATTCGTTTTAAAATAAACATATACATTCTGCGCGAGGTGAATCAGAAGTATGCACTTCAGGTGCGTTCTCAACTTTTTTTGGTACGTTTTCAGCTAAGCTCTAAGGGTATGCGCGTTTACCTCTTTTATCGCGGAATGCTCGAGAATGCAAAGCACCGACATCGTTTTTCCTCTTCACACTTTTTTCGTTAAAAAAAAAGAACGCGGACTGGGTCATGCCGCACTTGTTCGCGGCCGGTAGAAAATAGTTAAAGCCCGCCAGACATGGGCCTCTCTCGTGACCACGATGATAGTGGCGTCCAAGTTGAAGTACACAAAGTTATCTCACAAAAGGCGGCTTATTATCTCGTTCAACTTTATAAAAGTCTTTTAATGAAAGCAAAATCAAATAGCCTTTTCTCCGTAATATTAATATTTAGATAATTGAAAAAATTAAATAAATAATATAGTTAAAACAGGAAGAACTAAAAATTTTTATTTGTAACATTTCTGAATTAAAAGAAAATTTTAATAGATTGGATTTAAGGAAGTATCTTATGCACACACACACATTTAGAATATAATATTTAACTACGAATGAGAAATAGAGAAAACTAGAAATATTATTTTATTGTATTTTTTTGGCTCGTCTCGTTCAACTATGTCAAAAAAGTGGAATGATATTTAAAGTTCATTCAAGCTTTCCGTTTTTTTTTCATCTTTTCATAATAACCTGATGGACGGACCTTTCGAGCAATTCCTACGGGACATTGAGAGCTTAATGGCAAGCTCGTTGTTATTCTACGAAGGGTTCGAAGAGATCGGGAGAGACCTTTCTGAAATTGAGGTATACTTGCCCTGCGTTTTATCGGACTATGTTTATTATTATTTTTAGGGAAGAATCGGGGACGCATGAGAGATCGAGCAGTATTATTACGATGGCGACGATACTTGCGGCTGCATGTGAAGTCTGATTAAACTAGAAATTTTTTTTTTTTTTTTTATACAGAAAACGTACGAAAACTGGGTCAGATAAGTAGCGATAGGCGTAGGATTACGTGGGATTCGAGAATCGATGTGATGGTTTCTCTTAATCGAAGATTTTCTGACTATTCGTGTTATGTGATCGGGATCAGCTTAAGTTGTGAATGAAAAACTTTGTAGGAAAAGTTTAATTTAGAGAGAGAGAGAGAGAGAGAGAGAGGGGGAAAGAGAGAGAGAGAGGGGGGGATTGATATTATGTTTAAAATTATCGGATTTTAATCTTCAATATATTAAATTAAATCCATATACGTCATTGGAAAATATAGAGAGATATTTTAATGTTTTTAAAATATATATAGAGATGTTTTTACATTATTAAAATTCATCATCAATGCGATGTATTGAATATACATACATATATGACGTTTCCAATCTCGATATATTTGAAATTGATCATGTTTATTAATAATTTTGATAAAGCTCAAATGAAATATTATGCGTTTATAAACGAAACATAAAAATAAAGGTTTTTTAATCATATGTATTATACGTATTACATAAAAGAATCTAATTATGCACAACTCGAAAAATCAATAACTGTTACCGATTACGTTGAGTAAAATCTTGGTAACGTCAGTAATTGCTTTTCCTCATTAAACCAATTGAACTTTTCCAAGCTATACGATGAAAAAGTTTCCAACATTTTGAAATAATTTACATTAGAGAAGATCTATACTTATTATCTCTATTTCGAAATCGGTAATACTTTTAGTAATAAATAGGCATATATATTAATTGCTATTTCGCTAGATAGATTAGAATGTTCACTCAGTTGTTTTGATTAAATGATTGCATTTTCATGTATTAATTATAAAATCGAATGTAGTTCCAGTTTTATTATCCTTACAATGTTATAGTAGTAGCAAACTTCAATATCCGTTATGAAAGAACTTTTAGATTATTTACTCAGATATTATATCTCATGCCGCTATCATTAATTTCAAAGAAAAATGAGGTTAATTCTTGTCGCACAACTTTTAATTGGAACATAGTTTAGATATATTTTGTTGGGACATAAATCACTAATAATGTTAGGAAAACATTTTAACTTCAAATGACGTACATAATTAATTAATAGCGAAAAATAACTTGCAACAAGTGATACCTACTAGTTAAAGCTTTGTTAAAAAGAATTTTTTAATAACTTGAAAAATAAATATTGTTAAAAAATATACTAAAGATACTCAGGAATCTTAAATATAGCTTTACGTAAAAAATTTTTAAAACGTTTGATACCTTTTTAGACACCATAAGAAATAAAGTACTTTTAAAAAAGTGTTTAAAAAATCGAAGCAATGTAATATCTTCGTTATATGTAATCGCCACATATATATATAAAACAGATCACGTGGAACGCGAATAATAGTATTAAAATCTCTTAATTTTTGGGAAAGCCCTGGTTACAATTGAACTTATGTGTGGAATTAAAACAACAGGATTTGTAAAAGTAGATTTTGCGCCATTTTCCATTCTTTCGTGCACTTTACCGCCTTTTTTCCATCTCATTCGTATACTCTTTTTTTTGCGTAAAATTACTTAGACTCAGTTTTCCAGTGTTTTTTCGATTCCAGTGCTTTATATAACGAGATCCTTATTTAAACAGATTAACTCATGCCGCGCGCCGCTAAAGATTAATTATAGAATTAAAAATATCCAGCTATACTCTTATGTAAAGAATTTTTATATGCTTGATTTCATAAGGAAAATTTTGAGAATATTAACAAAATGTATACTTTTTACACACCAATTTGTACTTATGTTTTAAGTTCGAAATATCCTTTTTTCATTCTGTTCTGATGAAGCAGGGAGAGGAGGTTTTGCTTCTTCATGCAAAGTAAAATATTGACATCCTTCACCTAAGGTTAAGCGATACTGATCGTCAACAGTGTACCACGTCGTCGTTGATCGATCGTTTTAATCCTCTAGCCGTCGCGTCGTCGAAGGGATTAAATCAAGGCGCGACTAATTACAGGAGCAAAAATGCCAAATATTGTCAGCGACTTGCATATTATTTGGTGATATGTACCGATATTAAATTCTTCTAACAGCCGTTTCTATCTACGTGAGAATTCTTTGGATTATTTACATTCCCATTAAATCCTGCTGTCATGGTTTCGTCTTTTAATCCTTTACTACTGGAATACTCAGTTCAGCAGTTTCGTGAGGGATTCTTCGGAATTTCGAAAGACTTAAGGGCTATCTCTCCGCATGCTTAGTATCGCGATTGCACCAAAGAATTCTGGCAAAGTGCGAGAAATAATTAAAGATAGGCTGAGAAATATAATTCAACGCGACGTACACTAATTTACTTTTAGATTTTCTAGTATATATATTTATATATATATAATATTGGTATTATTTTTATCTGATTTTAAATAATGATAAATTGCTGTTTATATTTTTTATTAGTCAATATATATTTTATTTTTTATAACTTTCTCTGTGATAGTTTTCCGTAATAAATACTAAATTATCTGATAGATTAACAAAATTTCGAATGAATTAATAAAATAGTAATGTAAGACGTATGAAAATCGATGAGGCAAAAATTTGCATGTTCCATCAATTATGGATGAAATTGGCGAATCATTTTAAAACGACGCCGTTATTCGTCAGGCTTTAGCTATATGTATTTTGCCGTCGTTCATTCCATCAACTTAATGTCAGAAGTAAATCGCTTGATCGTGCCTAATTGCGACGCCCGTGAATTTTCCGCACGTTTCCACCACGTAATCTCCGCCTGTTGTCATGCTCGGTCACATTTTTCAATTAAATTCTCCGTGCAAATTGGCTCTTGCTGGCGCCGGGCGGTATCTCAGGCGACAAAAACCTCTATTAGTTAGCTAATAATGTAACCATCCCTATTAGTTGACTAATAAAAAAATATAAAAATGGTATTTTTTCTGAACCAAAAAAATTGTTAAATTTGATACAGTATTTATGTGAAAACTGTCAGTCTTATTTATATTTTAGATTGTCCAAATGAAATCTTATTTATTATTTATGGTTCTACGTCATTGCATTTATAAAAACGACAGTACAATGTTCGCTAGTGAATTATTAAAGGAACTTAAAGAAAATTATTTCATTATCGTCACCGATATTTTTATTTTTATCATAGGACGCGCTCGTGTTATCGTAACAACCGCAATTTAGTTGTGTATGAAGAACAAGTAATCGTACTTTGATGGCCAATAATAAATTAATCAGGGTAATGACAAGAAAAAGAATACAGTGATACCGTGAAAGTAATTCCCGATGCCAGAATCATTTTTCTCTAAGTTTCTCGGTGAAAGTTCATCAAGGATATTTTGATCCGTATAACTTGGCGCGTGTGTAACATAAAAAGCAGTTGCTTACTATCACATTTTATTTAATGTCAAGATAAAAACGTTTAGCAGTAAATATGTAATTGATATATATAGACCGTCTTGTGACGAATCTTCAGAAATGTTTTGCTAAGTATTTCGTGATTTATTTTTGTAGAAGAGACATCAAATATTGTCTTGCATTATAAAATTATTATCCTCAAATCATTTTGAAATTATTATTAATACACAAATTGTAAAAAATAAGAGTTAATTTTATAAACGCTGTAATTCTACTGGCGTGTCTTCAGCGTTGTATAATTACTTCGCAGATTCAGTTCTATCCGTTTATCACCGTGCGATAGAATATTTCAATTAACTTCAGTATTTCGTTAGCTCTCTGTCAAGCCAGCATTGTTATTCTAATTAGCATTCACGCAGGCGCAAGAGTCACACGAAAGTCTGACATTAATAGCGAACTGCTGACTGGGTAGCAAGCGGCTTCCACTTAAATACGACGTAATCTCGCATTACCATAATCTCTTCTCGGTCGCGAAGAACCTCTATACTCAATTTATTTGCATCGCGTGAACGTATATTCTACGAAGATTTACGTGATATCACGAAGGTGAATCGGCGACGAACACGACGACGATGGCGACGATGGGCGGTCTGTCTGTAAAATGAAGAATAATCGTCGGAACATGTAGCGAATTTCAATGCGAGTGCGCGCGAACATTATTCGTTAAAATTTACTTCCAAGTTTAAATTTTAATTGGACTAATTGCGATAAACCGTGCAATATGGTTTAATTATTATGTAAGAACATTAACCTTCAAATCTTATGTCTTCCTTGAGCACCTACTAATGGTACACAGATGCGAATTGAGATTTAACATTTTTAATTGCAAGTCTCTCTTGAGGATTAAAACAGAAATTTCTTTAAAACTATTCTTTTCTGAGGTATAATTTTCTCACAAATCCAATGGTATCACTCAAATTTAATGAAAAAGCATATTTAACATAATGGGGATAAGCCGTGGCAACTGTTCATGCGCAACTATCAGCAAATTGAAAATTTTCGTGGGTGCGAATTCGCACTAGTGTACGCTTTGAAGGTTAAAGATAACTGAAGAAATAATGAAAAGGTAATTGAACATTATTTTGAAAAAGTTCTGTATTTTCTTATATTTCTTCTCTTATTAGATATATGTGTGTATTAATTTCCCATAAATTACAAATGTCACCTCTGTGTTAAATTAAGTAACCTTCACGTTAGGTAAAATTTTCAACAGATTATGCCTTTAATGTTAAAGGTGAAAATCTTTATTTGCTTTTCCTGTAAAGCTTCCGTTTCTGACTCATTTTTCTTGTTCAGCTCTTTGAATGTTTAGCTCGAAGAATTAAATTCTATAAATATATTAACCATCGTAGGCCCACGTGTTAACAGTAAATCCGCTACTTAAATAATAAAAGTATTATTTCCATGAACTCTATTGATTAGAAATTATTACCGACTTATCGTTATAAAATATATTTTAAAATATTTTTATCCATTAAAGTTGATATAACGAAAGAAAATGATGCCTCGATATCTCCGTTAAAGAAGAAAAAACTTAACACATGCAAAAGAAGTTACAAATGAAAAATGTAGCGATACTTTTAAGATATTTTATATAATTGTGTTATTTATATCGATGAAAGACGATTTATATAGACATGATGTACATAGTACATAATCTTCCTTTATTCCATTTTTAGCATTATAAGTGATATGAATATCTACAGAAGAAAATAGACTAAGACTATATATTTCATTTTTAATTGTTGTATTTTATTTTGTTTATTGCTCGCTGTTATAAATTCTGCGATGTGACCCTTTATTTTTATATATGTTAATTAGTTTCTCGCAGATTCAGGAATATTGTCACGTAGGGAAAAAATATGTATCAATCTAGTTGCGTAACTAAATATATTGAATTCAGCAACCAACATTGTTTAATTGGAAATATCGACTCTTCGGGGTACCCTCATTTTCCAACGCCGCATTCGCGTTTACGCAGCAACAGTCATTCATTGTTACACGTCAGAACGAAACGCAAACGCGGCTACACGTTCGTATTGGGAAATTGTGGGATTTACATGGAGGGCATTTGCGAGAAATAGCAAACATGGCAAATTTCGATCAAAGTTCATTTTCGCATATTCTATTTGCTAACTTAGACTATCAGCGCTGTCATCACAATTTCTATATAAACGCAAGTGAGAGGTTTTTAAATATGTCCAAAATAGAAAGGATAATTATTTTAGAATAATATCGTATCGTATATATTTAAGTATAGAATAAAATAAAAAAGAAAGAAAATACAATCAGGTTACTTCAGTAATAATTATGAGGATTATTTAAATTTTGTAGATTCTTAAATTTTGTATAAACATATATCTAAATCATCTCTAAATTCAGTTATTTAAATGCAAATTGCATAAAATTTAGTTGCAATTAAGTCGGGACGAAATTAAAAGAACAGAGAATAATTTAAGCCATTTAAGACGTCATTTTTAAAATTCACAGAATCCTCAAATGGTTACAGTTTTACCTATAGATCTTCTTCATTCTCTCACCGTTTTCTTCGCAGCCTTAACATTCATAATGTATATTTAAGCTCTTTTACGTGTCATTGTGAAGTGTTCTCGTTACTATTCGTTCGTGATGCAGTCATACCACAATTTCCTATCTCGTTTTTTCTCATTTTTTTCCGGGAAGTGAGTATTTAATCTTGGTTAAAAGTACCATTTCTTTTAGTCTTTCTCCTCTTCTCGCTGCGGACAAACGGGGTCTTGCAGGTGGCTCAACAGAAAACAACTATATCGCTGCAGTAACGAGGTAATTTAGCCGCAGTGTCGTGTAAACGTCTACGGGTCGAGGAAAATGCGAGAGATACTTGCTTTTTTAATTGTTTAGGCAATTATTTATCTAAAGATGTTCAGTTTGGCTAATATCGACTTCGTTATTTTATGTTTAGTTTTTAGATAAACACGAGAAGAATTATGTTAATTAATTATAATTATTCAAGAATTTTAAGAACAAAAAAAGATAAATACTTAATATTTGTTAGAAACACACACGTTCTCTCTCCTTTTCTCTTTAAATAATTAATAGATAAAATTATTGTAATCGATATTTTCAAATTTCCTATTAAAAATATTACTTATTGCGTTACATTTTTCACACTGAAAAAAATTTTGATCATTTTTGATCCAATGAATGATCGTTAATCAATGTCCGACTTAATGTAGTTGATTCATTGAAACAATAACTGGATTCATTTATATAACTATATATTCATTCTTGCAATGAATTCTAGTAATAGTTTTATAACCTAAATCATTATGAGAATTCATTGGACCAATTTTCATTATTTTTTCATAATTCAATGGATATTTTATTGTATTTACGTATAGTTTTGGTTCAGTGCATTTATTTTATTATAATTTGCGTTAACTATAATTTAATAATAATTGATCAGAACTAATAATCATTTCGCAAGAGACGGGGATATTCTCGTCTACATTGCACTCGTCTTTTAATCGATTCAAGAAGCGTTTCTTCCTGTACTTTTCCTATGAGCACGAAAAGTAGACAACTTTGTGGAGTACTCTAAATTTCTTACTTATGTAACGATTTTATATACGACGATCTACACATTAAATGCATGACGTAAAAGTGTTTCATTTATCACACTTAAATAAAAAATTCACGATACATTGAATTTTATTATGTTTTAATTGCACATTATTGAGAAAATAAATTCTGCGAGAAGAGATAAAGAGAAAAAAAGGGATAGGGCGAAGAGAACGAACAGTTATGAACTAATAACAAGCGAGAGAGAACTAATAACAAGTGACTAAAGAAATGAGACAACTAGAAAAGTAGAAAGGTCGGACTGGTGCAAGCGTGCAAATGGAATAACTTCTAATGAAGTCTCGACGTATCTAGTTAAGTTAAACGAACAATGTAATTGCTAGTGTTATTGTCATGAATGTGTTATTCCTCCCAGTGGAATGCAAAGATGAAATTTCATAGTTGAGAGAACGAAGCCGTTCTTCTCTTCATGTTAGGATGGATTAGTCGGAATTTATAGGCGTCTATCGGAACGTCGTTATTCGAGATTAGCGATAGGAACGACGTTGGTATCGAGCATCGGTGTTAGGATGGGATAAATGAAGTTAGTTTCGCAGGAAGATCTTAGAGTGAAGAAACGAGGGGATTGTGCGTTGTAATGCACGACGCGATAAATTTCGGCGTTGCTACGATCGAATGCGATGCAGCCGTAGCTAAAACAATTCAGGCGGAATTAATTAAAGCTCTTCAAGGCGAAGATGCAGCTGATCAATGCGAGAGCGCGTCTTGATTGGAACGGAGCATATAAATATCTAGTTAATAACATCCTGCAGCATCTTGGAAAAGGGATTACCATGTAATGAGTATTTTATTACTAAGTAAATTGGATGCAATCGGATCAGGTGAAATCCTGCTATTTAAGACTAATAGCAGACTAAAGTAGATCGAATCGAATCCGAGAGAGCTTAAGCTATCACGTGGACAAGTGGATCATAACGGATAATCCTTACGAGCGCGTAATTGTTGTATTGTTTCATCATTGATTATGTTTTCATGGGAAGCCGCATGGGAAATTAGCAATTATGCCATTATCAATCGTTTAATCGAGAGCAATAATTGAACTAGTAATCGGCGAAAATAGATGTCAGCTGTTATGTAAGCTTTAGCTATTAATACCGCGATTGAAAATTATTGAAGATAAAATCTTTTATCTTTTACATTTTCGTTATTTCTGTCTTTCTTTAGTCATTTTATTTAAACTTATTTTGGAGTTTTTTTTTCTCAATATTCTTTTTAATTTTATAAATTGTCAATTATCAATGATACTAAACACGCGCTGTTACTAACAAGCTAGTGAATCGAGAATCGTCTGTTTTCTCAGACATGTCGATATCTGAAAACTTCTCTGGATTTATGGCGTAACAAACAAGAAACATCGTACACATCCAGTGAAATCTCGATCTCATGAGAAAAACTCGATGTCGTACGGGTCAGACAGGCAGGCGTTCAGTTCCATCTCTCCTGTGTGACGTCGTCACATCTGACGCTGACACACTGGCACACCGGGTATACTTCGGATCGGAGTATCGGACATATATAAATAGATTTTTCAACGTCGCTGTGCCTGTCCTCTCTCGTCCCTGCGCAACCGGTACATTTTTTTCTCGCCGTCGCCGCCGTCGCCGCTGCTGCGCGCCGTATCTATTTTCCCGTTTTATTTATCTCCCTTTTACCAGCCTGGCGGCGATTCGATAAATGACAAAGTTCAGAAAAGCCGGAGGTAAGCGGCTTTTGCAAATCTCTCGTACTTTTGTCGAAACTCCACTGTAGCGATACTCATAAACTTCGAACGGATTATCGATTCATTATCTCGACATCTGATATTGCTCGTATCTGTTTGTAGATACATCGTCGAGAGTAGGTCTAAAGTAAATTAATGTAGATCAGAGAGAGAGAGAGAGAGAGAGAGAGAGAGAGAGAGAGAGAGAGACGAGAATGTGTATACACCGAGAGATTTGTAATTAACGCCGCGTATATCGAATGATCGGTGTATAATTAATGAAATTACGTGGGCGAGTAACCGGGTTAGCTCACAGAAGGGTAACTGATGCGGTTGCTTTGTTTAATCTGTATATAAGAAAATATTACAGGTATACTGTAAGATAAGCAATACGAAAGGCAAAGTATCTCTTAATTAATCCAAATATTAGCAATATTCACAAATCTGAGAGTATATAATTCTGCGATTACTGTAGTATTTTGCGAATTGATTACAGACCAACTGTAAAATTAATGATAAATATTAAAACAGCTTATTATACTCGAGCTATACAAAATTTATATTAGTGATATATGGACTAACAGCAATTTGTGTTCACCAATTTATTTATTATTAAAATTACCTGCGGGGATATGGAGTTGTTACGTACGCCGCAGTGCGATTGAAACTTTCCCATTTCCGACTATAAGCTACTATTGTACTCGAAATATTCCCTTTTCTCTTATGTTACTACGCCACACGACAATTGACATAAAATCGAATCGGCGACACGGGACCTTTGAATGTACAGTGTAGCGTACAGCGATACCTTTCGATCTTCTACTCTTGAAACTTTCTAAGTAAATGATTATCAGTTTGACTTATATCAGACCGAAGTGAATAAATAGAACTGCAGTGAATAACTGCATTGAATCGCGTTACAGAACTTCGCTGCATTACCTCTATTGAATTGTACAAATCGATTCATCGATTACATTCGCTACAATTCAAGATATGTCGTCATTGTAAATTTGATATCCTTTGGAATTCAAATTAATAAAGAATTAATAAAGAAGAAGATTGTATTATTTATATACATCCACATATTCATTCTTAAAAATAAAATAAAAGTAAAATAATGTTCTTAAAAATATCTAAAAATGATTTATGAAGTATAGTATTTAAAGAAATTTAACGTAAATATTTTATTTAAAGAATTTTTTATTTATTTAAAGAAATTTACTGTGAATACTTTACACGAACAAAAAAAAATACGATAATGAATATTTACATTTTGATAAGCAGTTTTGACAGAAAAATTGAATTAACTAATAATTAAATAAATATTGTTGACTTATTAATTTAAAGTTTTGTGCATCTGTGGTGAGTAGTGACCTATTTCGTTACGTAGGAAGCCAACATTTTAGATTTTAGAGGACGGTTTGCAAGATCAATTAATCGTATTACATTTGATCATATTAATTTATGAAGACGAATGGTTCGCTGTGTACACATTACGTGTTTAAACAACAATGTTTTCTTGTAGCAAATATTATCTAATATTTATTATGTAGACAATATATGTCACCAAATATTATATGTTTAACTTTAGCGAATAATTGCTGCTTTTTTTCATGACACTAAAATATAAAAACTTTCTAAAAAAAGTGGTATGTGTTATATAGACCATTCAAGCTGTTCAAAATGTAATTGCGGAATATATGTCATAAAATGTGATCATTATTAAGAAACATGATAATATCTTAACTAAGAGCACGTGTAGCGATAATAAAATATTACACAATATATATGTAACAGTTGTTCAAAAGTAAATGCACTAGTTCTTAAAAGGGAATTGTTATGATCATTTTTAAGTAGTTATTATTATCATATTCTATTTATATAAAAATAAATAGAGATTACCTATTAAATTATATTCTGAAGCTGATTATAGCTCATTATGTTGCAAAAACATGGATTAAAGGCAAATTAAACGTGCGCGATTCATTATAATCTATTTTACGTGATCTAAAGCACCATTTTCTCGACAGTAGTTTATCTCGCTATTACGGATAGCCATGGAACGCATCTGGCGCTTCAGATGTTAGAGTACTTATCTTCGTGAAAAACGTCTTCATATGTGTGAGTTTTATAGTCCTAAGAGCGTGTTGAATAAAAATGATATGCGCTAAATTCGTCAAATTATTTAAGAAAATGACAATTATAGCAATAAAATTAAACTACTATTTATGTATAAAGAGGATTAATCTAAGCTTTCCAAGCTACTACCTTATCAGTTTCCTTATATTTATACTATAATTATTATATAATGAAAAGATAGACCAAGATTAAATATTTGTTATAATCCTTTATAGATCCATCAATTTTAAAATGACAGAGAGCTATAAAGCTTTATATTCAATTCTAATATAATTATAATGATTCGTATGAAATGTATGTATGATACAATTTTCACTGATCCATTTTCTCATTAATCAAGTTTCTTTGATAACTCACCGATCGATACGCAACAGTGGAGTTATCAGCCACGTCGCTACATTGATTCTGTAACACACAAACATTAGATTTAAAATAATGTAGTGCTAAAAATGATTAATGTTTTAAAAGATAATTTCTACGCATAAAATTTTTTATTTATCTGTCATATCTTTCAATCAAATTTTTAGATATATAATTAATATTTTATTAATCTATAATAAATAATATTAATTATTTGTTAACGTATATGATAAAATATTTTTAAATATGTTATATACATTTTACAATATACATTTTCCAAAAGAGATGTTTGTAAGAATGAAATGTTTTAAACTAGGCTAACTACATCTAGGCTTTTCTCTGAATATTATTTTAAATAAAAAAAATAAAATAATTCGAATAAATGAAAAGGGACAACTTCTTAGGAAGGAATTCTTATTTATACAAGTAAGCAATAATGCTTACCTCAATGATGCTCCACCTGCCTGATGCTTGTCCTAGGTCTCCTCTTCATAGATTATCAAGCCTCCTTCACTTCCTCACAGATTGTCAGAATTCCTTCTTAAAACACATGCATTACTATGCGCAACGGCGGAGTTATAAACATGCAACATGATCTGTATACATAATACATATATTCGAATAAAAATAACTAAAAGTAATATATCGTATAAGAAATAATTTTTGCGCGCAAGTATCATCTTATTCGAAATTTTGACAAATATTTAATGAAAGAATAATGCCTTTTTATCGTATATAAAATTTGAAGAAAAATCTAATTCCGATATAATTTAAACTATTATAAATCTTTATTTGAAAAAATTTTGTATATATATTTATTATATTAACCATGATATAAATAATAATAAAGGCTTAACGAACAAAAGCGAGAGTGAAAGATATCTAATAATAATTTATTCACAAATTAAATTAATAAAAATGTCTTAAAAACTTTATTAAATTTTGTATAACAAATCAAACTAACCAAGACTCCTTATAAATCAAAAGAACTAAGAAAGAACATGGGCAATAGGAATCAAGCGCGGAAGACGTTGCGCAAATAATACGTCTATATATATAAAGCGTAAAACTTCTTTATTTTACTAAACGCGCTTACATGTTTCGGCTCATTTTTGAACCTTCTTCAGAGCAACATAAACA
>NW_017257295.1:210532-215756 GCF_001594055.1 Mycetomoellerius zeteki
CAGAATTAAACCCAGATAAGAATGAAAAAAATAAAAACGAAAAGAAATTTTGGAAATCTTGAAATAGAGAAAATGAAAAATATTAATGTGTCAGAAAATTTTGAAATTATAATTAATTATCCCGAAAGTTAGGAAGCTCACCATGGTCACAAGGCACCATATCGCAAACAATACTATAGTAATTCAACCGGTTTCTGATATGTTGGCCAGTTAGTATCAGGTGTACAGTGAGTCATTTTTAGATTTAGTTGGTCTTTATTGAGATAGTAATTAAAAAACTAACGTTAAAAAGTTAATCAAATTCAAGAAAAAGAATTTTGAGGCGTAAATTATTTTCAAAATTCTTTTTCTTGAATTTGATTAACTTTTTAACGTTAGTTTTTTAATTACTATCTCAATAAAGACCAACTAAATCTAAAAATGACTCACTGTACACCTGATACTAACTGGCCAACATATCAGAAACCGGTTGAATTACTATAGTATTGTTTGCGATATGGTGCCTTGTGACCATGGTGAGCTTCCTAACTTTCGGGATAATTAATTATAATTTCAAAATTTTCTGACACATTAATATTTTTCATTTTCTCTATTTCAAGATTTCCAAAATTTCTTTTCGTTTTTATTTTTTTCATTCTTATCTGGGTTTAATTCTGGCATTTATATTCTCGATATGGGGGTGCTCACCATGACAAGTTGATATTTGTTATATTTTATGTATGTGAGTTTATGTTGCTCTGAAGAAAGTTCAAAAATGAGCCGAAACATGTAAGCGCGTTTAGTAAAATAAAGAAGTTTTATGCTTTATATATATAGTCGTATTATTTGCGCAACGTCTTCTGCGCTTGATTCCTATTGCCCATGTTCTTTCTTAGTTCTTTTAACTTTATTAAATATTTGAAAAATCTAAAAAAAATATAATCTAAAATATCGTATTTATTACACACGTACAATCTTAGCTAAAAATGTTAGGCATCTTATTTATCAATATTTAAAGTTTTAATTAAAAAATTAATTATTCAACTAATATAATTTACACGTAGTATAATTTTATACTATACATGTATACATTTCGTTACCAAATTTAGTTCAATCATACAATTTGAAAGCCAATTCACGGTCTCTGAGCTAAACTGAAGTTACAAAATTAATATCAACATACTTCTCAAAATTACGTAATGAGTACACACCTGCAAAACTGTCTGCTACCTGCAGAACTAAAATACAGCTTTTACGTGACAATGTAATAAACACTAATGACCTGTGGCCATGTTATAACGTTTAAGCAGACTGTAAAGAAAAAATTTTGACGACCGTCCCCAAAATGCAGCATGAACTGTATCGTGATATTCCACGACTCCCCATCTATTCCACACACACAATCGCCTCCTTTCCTCTATTAGTGTACGCGACATAAGTTGTTGCAAGATTAATATAACTTAATAAAGCTGATATTATTTGACATCAAGATCGAGAAAGATGTCATTTAACGTCAAATAACCTCAGCTTGTTTGTTGGGAAGTTTTGCTTACCAATTGAACGAATCGCGATGTCAATTCACCACACACACATACACACATGACGGTGCCGATCTATTTTGTGTCTGTCACGTTCTGCAAATAAAATGTAAATTCAGTGAAGTTGGTAGAGGACATTTCGTCTCTCGCGCGGTCAACTTCACGCAGTTCACTCGCCGAAAGCAACGCGCGCGCGGCTGTGTACGTCTGCTCTTATCATCGCTCGTGTTATCGCGTTCGCGGAACAAGGCACAGTGCTACATACACTGCTACAACTGCTACAGGCAACGTAGTAGTAGAGGCAAACGCTGAGCCCACTTTCATCGCAGTAGAAACAGTCGCAATGCCAACGGGCGCTGCGGTGTAGCCGCAGCCGTTACGGTCGACCTGCAATCGTCTCTTAGAATAATATCTGCTGCCTTTGTTGCATAATGCGTGAGTAGTATTTAGCGAAACGATCGCTCTGAGAGTCGTTGCATTTCAAATTTTTCAATTTAAACTCACGACCAAAATTATCACGTAAAGCTATCCTAAAACTAATCTAAAATATATAGTAATAACTACTTTGTGAAATATTACGTAAACCGAAATAAAATATATTAAATTTTAATATACCATTTGTTTGAAATGTTTGAATTGTACCAACTAAATATTTACTAAATATGAAGATATATTTATTTGGTATAAAAACTATTAATTTGATTTTTAACAATCATTTTTTTATTGAGTAAATGATTTATTTAATGTAAGTAAATGTTTAATGATATTATTAAAATAAATTTTTTTTTTGAGTGTTGGAATAATATATTAACTTTTTATTGCGTATAAAAGAATATACAAAAATAAAAACGTTTTGATCAATACAGAGTCTTCATTAGTAAAAAAAATCAATAATAAGAATCAAAAATAATATAGCAATTTTATATGATAAATTAATAATGTTCCAACGTAAGAGATCGAGTTAAAACTAGACCAATCTCTAATAATTTAACATATTAAATCATAAATTAATTTTCTGATTTATATTTGGTACTTTTGCTGTGCAAATCAACGAGCTTATTCTCGATTTTTCTTTACTGTGGGGCTTATATAATTATAATATTATACATATTAAATATTATATAAAAAGTAATCTTTGCACAAAGATGTATAATTATTAACACAATTAAAAATAATAATACTATATATACATATATATATAGTAGATACTTATTTAATATTTTGTAAGTAACAAATTCATGTTGGCATATAATGAATCTGCTTTTTATTTCTATACTAGACTCTGCATTAGAACTTTCTTTCTCGCTAAATATCAAATATATATCTGTTTCACTTTAAGTTCCAAAAGTGTACATTTATAGTTCTGTTTTTAAAAAACAAACTTATTATTATAAAAAATTATCATTGCACACAAATGTATCATTATATTAACACAATTTGTAATAATATTACGCATATTTATGTCAGTTAGACATTGATACATTTGCATCTTTCTCTTATTATAACGATTTAGTAAGATTAGAGAAATATTCATTATCATAATTGTAAATCAAAGTACGTGATTCTACGAATATTACGGTCAAATGAATTCGAATGTAATGAGCACATTGAAGCTCGCTGTACAAGTAGAGGTGTCCGAGCCGTACCTCGAAGGACCGGTGCATCTCTTTGGTCCATTTGCAGTTACAATCGATGGCGTTATTCCCACGAGGCACTTCGTTAGCTCCGTGCGTGTACGCGCGCGATCATACTCGGCCTCGAGTTGCATAATGTAATCTCTCACCTATACATGGTGCATGTACACGAGAGCGTTCCGCCGTGCTGTCACAGACAATTTATCGAAGCTCGATCGCCATTGGCTCGTTACAATTTTTGCACGGAAAATCGAGCGTAATTTGAAGGCAGGCATAGCCCCGATATTATTGGATTTTGTTACACGGCAAATGACATTCGTTGAAATATCGTATAAATTCTGTCATATACTTTCGGTATATCAGCAAAATGTTTAATTGTATGTTTCATTGCGGTGTCGATGTATATATCGAAAAATAGAAAGCGCGATTATACAGTTTAATGTAGAATACAAAGAATTGCCATTGTTATTCTGCTTTCCGTGTATATTTAAACTTTGACCTTTTGCAATAACAAAATTATTACAAAAACCGTATACCTGGCATTTGAAATTTGAATACCGCAGTTTCCTTTCAAATTTTAACGTTCAACATTAAAATGAGAGTTTAGAAAATCAGACTGTTTTTGAATACTATATTATTATTATTAGAATTACTAGAATAGTAATATGTACTATAAATAATAGTAATATGTACTATATAAAATAGTAGTATGTACTATAAATGATGAGGAAAGAGAATTTTCTTTTTCTCTTGCACTTTTCCGTTTTTATCCATGGTCCGTTTCCTCTTCGGTCCGTCATCGGAGTTTGCGCGACTAAGACGTCCGGTTTGTGAATTATTCAATATCCTAATGGAGGAATAATGCCTCACAACGCCTATGGCCGAAGCGTTAGGACGATTAGAATCCATTTTCCCGTGTCGGCTCTTATAGAGGTTTTGTTACTCAAGGGACCTTCATCCCTTCCACATCTCACTTAATCGATCCTTCGACTTCTGGCGTCCGGGGAGTACGTCTTAATCTCTCCTCGTCTCGATGAATTGATCTTTAAAATATGAGGATGAACCTTTCATTACTTTCCAACGTTATTGGGATAAATTGTGTTCTCGCTTCTTCAAATTAGGCAATCTATATTTAACATTTTACAGAGCCAATCGATCTAAAATAATTGAATTAACATTTTATCAGTTTCTAGTTTCCACACAACATATATTTGACATAATGCAATTTCATAAGAATTTCATATGCGGATAGCAAAAGAAATGTAATCATTCAATATTTTGTATAAAAATAGAAAAATTTAATTTAACAGTGTATTAATTTTATTTTAAAATATAATTTATCTTAAAGATATATATATTTTGTATATATTTCGTATGTATTTTTAGTCAATGAATAGATTAAAAATAATTGCAATGTACTGAAAGTACCAAGTTTTGTGTTATCAAGGATCAGATAGTGGATGAATTGCTGGTTATATAAATCATGTCGGGCTTCTCTTAATCCTCTGAAAAGGAATCTCTTATCGCTGCATCTTTTATATACATATAACGTCACTCTTTATACTTTTCTCTCGCCTTCCATCTCATTTTCCTTCTCAATCTCATCTGAGCCGTTCCGATCTCGACGTACCGAAGTCTTTCAATCCCCTTTTCGTCAATTATTCACAGCCACCTCGTCTCCTTTTTAGCTCCGCGATTATCCTCGGGATCTCGTTATATTTTCTATACCGTAATCTTTTCTCTGACATTGACACGTTTGGACAAGACTTGCTTTACCCAAGTTGAATTACTACATTTTGTTTCGTCCAGTTCAAAGTGCTAAGTTTTATATGTGCCTCTCAGCACATCAATATACCTATTATCAATGTTGGAACGTATCTAGGTAAAAGTATCTAGATACACTATTTAGCTGTACCTAAGTGCATTACTTAGATCCTTATAGGCGAAGATACCTATATCCGTATCTAGTTATTTTTTCATATGATATCTTTTAAGTTTTAGATACATAGATACAAGGTATTTATACACAAATACTGTCGCCGCCATTAAGAATGCTTTCCTACAAGCGACACA
>NW_017257295.1:216351-304126 GCF_001594055.1 Mycetomoellerius zeteki
AGCAAATTGTAAAAAAATGTATCTATACTTATATCTAAATACTTTTCCCACACAATACCTATATCTACATCTAGATACTTTTTAAACGGTATCTGTTTCAACACTGCCTATTATTTTAGAAGTATAAATAACTTCGCGTTTTTCTTAGCGTCGAGACACTACCGTATTTCCAGATATCCATTATATATTTTTTTCTATTAAACTTAAATTTAGATTAAACATTTTTATTTTAAATTTTTGTTTCACTTGTCTCACATTGGTAATCATATATATAATATTGTAATTATATATATATATATATACTAATATAAAACATTGTTTTAACTTATACGCCAGACGTATAATCATCATTCGTCGCACTGCCGCGGTAATTCATATCGATGCGGTAAAACTGGCGGTGCATTTTCGCCCCCGGCAATCATCGACGATTGCTCGCATAGAGGCATGCCCATTAAACAGTGTTGCGCTGTTCCGTTCCAACACGAATGAGATTTTTTTTAACTTCACCGCGATTTCTCTCGAACAATACGAGCGGATAGAACCCAGCGTTATGATACGCTCGCTCGAAATTGCCCGTCGTAAATCATCTCTCGCGTTTCGTGCTTTCCATTCGCTTTTTCTTCGTGCTTGACGAAGATGAGAGCATGCTTCTCTTCTAGAACTCTCTAGCTTTTAAGAACTATTACAAAGACGCACCGCGGTTTTATGACGATGGGAATAATAGTGCACTATGACGCGACAAACAGTTTTATATAAAATTTAACACTTCTGTATTTAATTAGAAATCTTTCTATCGGAGTAAAAGTAGTGCAAACGCATTAAAAAATGCTACATTTTTTAATTATTTCATTATTTATCTTTTAAATTTTTTAATTTTAATTATTTCTGTATCTTTCTTATATTTACCTAAATAGTTAGTATATTTTATGATGGAAATACTTTTAAAAAATTAAATATAAATGCAATACACTTTTATTTGTATCATAATACTTTTCGTTCGTATTTTAAAAGCAAGCATTTTCATATGAATTCATGATGAATCAAAGAAGATTTATTGCTTAATACAATTATTATTTTATTTGTCGTATTAAGATTCAGTATTTACAAAAAATTACAAAATAAGTCGTAAAATGGACTTCATGAATTTATGATTATGAAAAATCGATCGTTTCATTTAGCAATTGTGTTAGAAATCATGGTGCTTATGTTTGCGTTGTAAATTTTGTTGGTTGTTTATTTACTTTGCACATCCTGTTTGAGAAACTTTTTGCTAGAGTCCTGGATTTATTCACGAGAAAATATTTAGACATAAATACTAAATTGATACCGCGCTTTTCTATATATTTTTAGATAGAAACTCGGAAAAGCGCGGATTTGTAGGAAGTGCGCGAGCAAATATTAAATTATTGCGGCGACTGTAAAATATTTCACCATTGTGCAAAATGTCTTTTGTGCGGAAAGCTTTCGCGAACAGCATGCTCGTTATTCCACTACGTTGCGTCCAATACTGACCTATACTACTCGAGGAGCACTATGCGGTTGTGCTTGGGTGGAACGGAATGTGCAATGAATTAGTCATTAGCAGATCCTTCGCTTTGTTTCGCGTACAGTTATGTTATACGTATTTTATGAAAAGGATGTTTAATAATTATTTAGTAATGGATTTTTGTGTTACCTTAATAATTGTTCTTTTGCATATAAATAAAATTCTAGGCATGGTAAAATAATGTTGATTTAAATTAAATAACATAGGTGTGCATGATTTGTGTGGTTTGGAAAATACGAGTAGTTTCCCGTAATTTTTTTTATCCATTGAATCGAATCTACAAATTAGAATGCTCTGTCAAGTTTACGAGAAAAATGGGTTTAAAGGGTCCCAAAAACGTGTTTTTAAAACTTGACGTGAAAGAGCATTCTAACTTATTGATTCGGATTCAGCGCAAAAAAAACTACGGCAAACTACTCTTCTTTTTCAAACCGCAGGGAAAAGTCAAATTTTGCATACATGTATGATTGTACATAGATATGTGTGTACATGCAATTATATATGTATGCATATATAATGTGCTATAACATAAAACCAGGTTACTTTATAAAAGCAACTGTTACCGGTTTTTTTCCTGAAAAACAACTCGTTGCTATTATTTGTTACTGATTTAAAAAATAATTTGTTACTGTTACTTAAAAATTAACAAGTTGTTACAATGTCGGTTACTTTTTCATCAAATCTTGATCTTTTTTAGGGTGGCATTTAGTTGCCTATGTCGCTATAGTGATTAAGTTTAATCGAACGTTTCCTATACATGTATTGTACATAGAATTGTATTTGTTATTATTATCCAAAGTATGTAACTGCGTTTTATTATCGTTAATAAAAGGAAAAAAGGAAATATAATGTCGCGTTAACCATTTGTTAAAAAAGTAATTGTAACGGTAATGATGTCATAACTAATGCGTTACTTCCCAACCTGCATAAAATTATACACATATGCACAAATTTATATGTAAATAACTTTATAAGGATATAGTAACCTTTTGCTTTTATGGTTTATTTCTATTTTTAGCTCCATGCATACAGCAGCTAGAAAATACCGCAATATTCGTGCGCGCGCGTACAAGATTCCTAAATAAACTAATTTCCGTCAAAACATAAATAGTTCCATTGCAGACAGTCAGTGTTTTATGACTTGACTGCAGTACTGTAGGGATTCAATGCTCCGGTAGATAACGTACTGTCGCCGGAGGAATCGTAGCGGCTCCATTTCCATTGCAAATCTTTATTGCCTCGACGCGACGTGGCTGTGGGTCAGTTTTATCAGTACGGAGTCATTCGTTTTCCTTACTAGTACAGCTTCATGAAAACGAGACTCGATTACTCATCTTTTGACATTGCAATCGATTCGTTCTCCTCGTTTATATATCTATATTTTACTGTCTTATTTCTATCTTGCTAACATTTCTATGGTTATATAATTAATGATCATTTTCATATGGTAATATGTTTGAAACTATCTTACTACGAATCTCACTATGAATACAAATTATTGCAGAATAACAGAGCTTACAAAGAGTTCAAAATTATTAAAAACTTTAAATTTTGTGTGCATCTTAAAGTTAACGATAAATTTATATTTTATATTACGTATAGAAAGCTTTATAAATAACAAACAAACTTATATTAAAGTTTTTCAACTACAGTACGCCGCGGCAAAAAGTCTCCAAGTGAACCCCGAATATTTTAGAGAAGATAAAAAGAAATAAAAAAAATTTAGAAATACAAAAAGGGAATAGAAGCAAAGATATTTTAAAAATTGTGAAAATTATTTAAAATATTTTGTTTTGTTTATATATTTTCATTTTAACCAAAATGATATCATTATTATAATGAAATTACTTCTAAAATAATAAAATACAAAATAAAAACTTCTGAACACACAATTTTTTATTTCTGAATGTCTTGTTGGCTGTACTTGATAAAAGATTCATGCTGAGCGTTGAAACGTGTATGTATCTAATAATACTTCAACAAATTTAGCTCATTATTTAATGTGCCGCGAATTAAAAAAGATTAGAAACGCTGACTTATATAAATATAAGTTAAAATAGCAGCCACGTTTTATGTTATTGTAAGCGTTTGTATTTACGCATTTTCCATAACATTTCGAAATGGGAGATTGCGAGAAATTTTAAAAGCGACGATATGTTTATTTGCACCATTTGAATATCAAATAATTCACAGGGAGAATGTCAACTCATAAACAATTTATTTTACTGCGAAGTCACTCGATGAGAGCCGTACCGAACGCAATATCCAAGAAGCAATATCTCCGATGCTCATGTCGTTGCTGATTCGCTGCATACCCTACATACGCGAGAAAATCGCGCGCGCACCGGCGGTTGAAGAGCAATCCATCGCGGCGCCACACCCATCAATGTGTATGGAAAAAAAGTTATTGGACTTCGCATGTGTCCCGCTACACATTTACCCGCGGGTGTCCGTGACTGAAAGGAGAATGAAAGCATTATCCTCCTCTCGCTCCGATCTATTTCGCCGCATTATCCTGCGAACGATGAAGCATCTAAAAATTGCATACGTAGAATACAAAGGTGTGATTTTATTCAATTATTTCAAGCTTTCGCTTTATCGTAACATTAATTGAATTTCTATTCCGCAATATTGAGTACCTAAAAGATTACAGTTTTCTGAGAAGATTTTTCTGGGGCAGAGGATACAGAGCGTCTTCATACATTTTTTAAAGTCAAAGGTTAATTCCAGTAAAGTAAGTTATAAAGGTGGGATAAGAAGGAAAAGAGAACTTAAAGATACAAGATTTTTGGCTTAAGACTTTCGACAATCTTGCCGCGGCTTCGTCTTATCCTCGTCCAGATCAGGATTATTCTACCGACCAGGTATTAGCCGAAGAAATGCCGCGAAACTTTTGCATCTAGCCAGTAGCATTTAGTTTTAAGTTTTCGCACCTGCGAAGCTCTTCCATAAGAGGAAGCTGCTCGCGATGCGCTTGACGGCTACTTTGAAACTTCCGGAAGTTCTCGATTAGTCCATGCTATGATGCATACGAAATTATTTGCTCGGATATCGAAAGTCAACCTTTATAAAAAGAAGAATAAGCTTTTTGAATTGATTGTGGATATTAATGATACATATTCGTCAGTGGTTTGCTAATGAAAACATGCATGTAATTTTTTTCTGACATTGTTTTTTCTGATCTTGGAGTTTATGCATTTTGAGGATTATGTATATCTTCATATTTTATTTATCTCTTATAATATACATGTACAATGCACTGAAAAAAAGATTGGCTGCTGCAGCAAATTAGATGATGAAATATGGCATAGCATTTTTAATTGGCTGCAGCAGCCAATTTTTGGTTGCAGCAGCAAATTTTTGATTGCATTAGCCTATTGCAATGTCAGTATAGGATTTCGATAGGCTAACAACCAAAAATTGGCTGCTGCAAACAATTAAAAATGCTATGCCATATTTTACCATCTAATTTGTTGCAGCAGCCAATCTTTTTTTTCAGTGTGGAGATACAGTTTATTAAAAGATACAAAATATAATTAAATAGTACAAAATAAATTGGTAAAGTTTATTTGCGATTTTTCTTGGATAAAAACTTTAATACGATCACATAAAAATTAAAAATAATATAAGAAGTATAAATATCTTTACTAAAATAATGTTTTATGTATTATGGATTATCTAATATATTTAATTATTATATGGATTATAAGTATTGCTCTATATTATACAAAAATCTTACATTTAAGACTTATTCAATTGTATTAATATCATAAATTAATTGAAGATTTTGTATACTTATTACAACGTATTACATATACTGAAAGAAAAGATTGACTGAATATGGCATAGCATTTTTAATTGGTTATAGCAGCCAATTTTTAGTTGCGTTAGTCTATCAAAATTTTATACCTACTGACATTGCGAATAGGCTAACGCAACCAAAAATTGACTGCTGCTACCAAAAATTAGTTGCTGCAGTCAATTAAATGCTATGCCATATTTTATCATCTAATTTGCTGAATGCCAATCTTTTCTTTTAGATGTATATTTGTACAATAAAAAGTTAGGGCTTGATAATAAGGTATTATAACTTTTATTACCTTCTTAGTTTCAAGATTCTGTGTGATAAGACATCAATAAGATTTTCTGGCGAAGAGATGGTCGAAGGAGTAGGTCGAAGTGGATCATAAAAACGGGAGCGATGGGTATGTACCAAGGCTGACTGATATTAACGTTACGAAACCGCGGCTGCACTTCGCAGGAAGCACGCAGGTCCACGAGGCCACAATAAGCCATTGTGGATCAGCAAAGTAGTTTCCGATATCGACCGATAAATTCAAATGTGCTCTCGAGCAGCCATTGAAGCGCCACGCCCGCGGCACGTGCGTCGACAGAAAATCGTTAAGGATGCGGAATAGCGGTGGCAAAAAGGTCCTGGAGGGGTTATAGCAGCCAGAAAAGAATAGCACGGAATCGAACATTAACGACAGGCGTTATTGTCGTCTGCTTGCTCGTAAAGAAAACGGCGCATTATGTTTCACACTGATACTTACGTGTCTTGTAAAAATTGTTAAAGAAATACATATACCTATGTGGTCAACACGTATTCGATATGTACTTTGTAGACATTTTTTATTGCATTATAAAGAAAGTTTAACTTACAGTTTATATTTATAAGAATATTTTATATTTAACCTTATATAGAACATTATCGCTATTTAGTGATACAGTATTGTTATTGATATGAATTTTACATACAAGGAAATAGGTCACGCTTAATTTAATTAATGTAACATAAGTTTCATATATTTTACATTTTTATTAACTTAACAGAGAAGAAGGAATAAGCTCTGCACTATTAAATTCAATTTTAAAATGATATTTAGTATTTTGTGCGTGCGTGCGTGCGTGCGTGCGTGTGTGCAGGAACGGCGCTAGGATATTTGGCGCCCCCCGCAAATTTTAAATTAGCGCCATACGTGTAGGGTTTCTAATTAGTTCAAATCTAATTTCAAATCTACAACTTACAGCCCAAAACTAACATTCTGAGAACTTTTTTTTTTACACAACGGTATTTGGGGAAAACAATGTACTCGTAATTAAAGCGCGTCAGACTATGAGCGCGATTCGCTTTTCAAAAATGGTTGTGCAAGATTTACACTGCTTCGAACATTCGACATAATTATCCAATATCTAATAGAAGAATTTATTCTCCTAGAAACAGAAATGTCACTAAACATTGCATATGTCTTTACACAGTAATTACTACTTGTGTAAAATATTTGTTAAATATTTTTCAAAAAATTAAATTAAATTTTTCAATTTGAAAAATTAAACAGAAAAAATATGAAAGCTACATTCGACTATTCACCGGCGCGTATATCTCTACCCGAATCTCGTGGAACAATCATTTAAAAAAAATGAGAAATATATTATATAAAGGAAGAAAAAAAGAAGAGTGTTGAGAAAAAAAGATTGCAAAAATCGAAAGATATATATCGATATACACTTGATATTACTAAAAAATTGAGATTTTTTTTAGGAATTTCAGAATGCATAAAAGAATCATGAATCATAATTATTTGCTTTATAACGCTGCATAGTTCAATAATTTATGACTTTTACGTATTTCGTAATTTATTGAAATGTATTTCAATCTCATTCAGTATAATATAGGTACGCGTTAGGCGCCTCTAAAACATAGCGCCCCCCGCAATGCCGAACTCGCTTATCGCATTCCGCCGCTCTTGTGTGTGTGTGTGTGTCTCTCTCTTCATAATAATTAGACCGACAAGAATAAATCAAATAAGAGGAATAAACCTATTTTCAGTCAAAGCAAATCTTAGAGAGCTATTCTGTAACTCTTAATGATTGTAACCGTACCATTACAGTTGTTAAAAGTTACGGAATAGGCTCCTTAATGTTTAAATATTTCACAGAATGAATTTGTATACATATCCAATTCTGCAAATCACGTGCTGAAATCTTTTTCGGTCTTGAAACGCAGTCATAGACAGAATTAGAATAATAACCATATATTTAAATTGATAAGTAATTTATTAATTTTTGATGCTAATTAGTCTTGATTTCGGAAGAGGCAATATTTTTCGCAATAAATTAAATTATTTATAGTTATTGAGATACTTAAATTAATATCAAATTATTAATATCCTTCTAAGATGCTAACATTAAAAATTATTAAATTTTGTTTGCTTATCAATTTAATATATGATATTACTATTTCAGTTTTATTTATAATTACGTTTCAAGACCGAAAAAGATTTTGGTATTCAATTTGAAGAATTGGATATATATGTAATTCACTTTGAAATATTTAAGCACTAAGATCCACTTTGACTAAAAATAGGTGTATTTTTACAGCAACAATATCCAAAATCGAAATATAAAGTGTCTTAAAGACGTCTGAAAGATTCGCAAAAATGTTTCTAAGGCCGGTATTCATAGTCTGTTCTTATTACAAGCTCGTCTTAAGTAATATCTTAAGACGTTAATATGGCTCTAGTCGGTATTCATAATCGAGTTAATATTTAAGACATTATATTTAAGACTGTCTTAACATGTCACGAACTAAGCAGAACGTATTAGCATCTTAAGCTATTACTTAAGATGATCTTAAAATAAAAACTGATTATGAGTATCAACCTATAATTCAAGTTTATGACATCTCAAGACTGTATTTAAGACGGTCTTGAATATAAGAACTGCCTATGAATATCAACCTAAGATATTTTTTAGACGTTTTTTAAAAAATCTTATGTTTAAAATAATCTTTCGTTTTGAATTTATCTTGTTTGGATTATTACGTTATAATTCTGATCACTAAGGGATTCAAATAATATATAAACGGACAGAATTTTTAAAAGCTTGTCTCCACTTTTAGCATAGCAGATTGGACTTTCTAATGGTCATTGAAGGTATAGCTTAGCGCTTAATGACTTCGCCAATTTATACGTAAAATTTGTGTATATATCAATAACATTCTAGAGTTACTTAAAAATACATATTTAACTGTTATCAAGAATACAACACGGATTCTAAAGAAACTATTCATTAGAAAAGAATAAGTATATGTGTATATGTAAATATATTTAATTCTCCTTAGCTGACGGTGAGTCTATGGGATCCATTCAATTACATATTCTTTATATTACAGTTGCAAATTTGAATTATTGTTATTAAAATAAATTTGTTTAGTATTTATTTTTTTATACGAGTTATGTCATTTTGGTTCTTTGAAATTAATTAGTGTCTTGTAGTCAATATAAATTAAATGAGTCTCACAGTTCCAGTGTCAGAAATATATTGCGGATTTTGACAGTTAGCATTAAAGAGAATTAAATTTATGCTCTATTTTTATTTAAAGAAAGAGAGAGAGAGAGAGAGAAAGAGATTAAGAATAAATCTATTATAACATAAAAGGTAAAAAGCCAATAAAAGTCAACGTGGTTACCAGTGCGCGAGTAAAATGTATTTGTTCACATAAATTTAATTAAAATACATAAATATTTCAATCGGTTTTCATCAGTGCAGTGCCACAAAAAGAAAGATAATTAACAAAAATCAAACATAGTCATGATAAACGGTTGTTTTTAACAAATGAGTGTTAACAAATTAAAATGAACACAAATTCAGCCGGAAGAGAGTAGAATTGATAATTAAATATGCGCTATACATGTTGATCGAGTAACCGTGGATGTCACAATGTCCGATGCAAGTTAAAGGCAGGTGAAAAGAGCAAACAGAATATCAATCAGGTCAGAATATCAATCAATCAGCAAGTAAGAAATATGTTAAATTTTAAGTCAAAATAAACAATAATAAAAATAGGAAGAATAATTAGAAAACTAAAATCGGAAATTGGACATTATTACAAGTATAATAGGCTGTTAATAGAAACATTTACGTTTTTTAATTAAATTTATGTGAACAAATATGTTTTACATTCTGTCTATTGATAATTATGTTGGCTCTCATCGGCTTTTTTACCTTTTAAGTTAGATTTATTTATTTTTTTTATTTTATTATCATTGTTGTATTATACAACTTCTAGAAAAGATAAAAAGAGGTGACATCTGACATACTTAACTGTTCATATACTATTTAATTTAATTTTGTGCATTACTATATCAATAATATCGTAAATATCCTTCGATGATTTAGCTGCGTGTAAGATAAATCTTTAGTAGATTTAGATATCGAGGATTATTCTCAGATACTCGATTATTTCCAAGTTCGCGGATTTTCAAGCATTATTCAATGGCAAGTGTACAGTTTGGCTAAAATCGATTACGTCGCTTCGTGATCAAATTGTGAAGAGAAGAAGCACTGGATACTTCAGCCGTCGATCAGATGAGAAGAGGTCGATTCTAACTGAGGAAGTAGGTTCGATTTCGATTCCGACTTTGAAGCATCCTCGATAGATTTGGATCAAACTGAACGACCGAGTTTCTGTCGCGTCGAGAGCGAACGTTGCTCTTTTCGTGCATCGTATGTGCCATATATATGCAACAGGGAGAATCGAGATGCATGGACGAGGATGTAAGCTCGAAGAGTAAATCCATCGGCCAGGCTTAGTTATGTAAAGTCCTGCTTGAGGCGACATGGTCGGGTTTCGCACCTGCGATTTCGAAATCCGTGAAAAACCCAAGAGAGACGTGCAGAATGTCGAGACGAATAAAGTTCGAACTGCAGCTGTGCATATAACTCTGATCAGAATTTGACTTGAAATTGCATATCTGAATTTTTGTGAAAATCTTGAAGAGAAAAAATGTTCCGCGCAATAATTAAATGTATTCTGTTGATACTTTTTATCTTATATAAAATATTACATCCTTTAAGTAGCAATTATGTAACTTTTTTCTTAAGGCGGAAACATAAAAAGTGAAAATTTTTATCGTTGAAGATAATGGAGAAATTTTTTTACTTTTGCCGTTTCCGCCCTAAGGAAAAAGTTAAATGATCGTTATCGTGGTTGATCATTATTAAAGATGTAACTTCTTGAAATTAATTTCCCAGAAGTTTCGAGATCAGCGCAACTGTCTTACCAGCGACTGTAGACATATGTCGTTGTTAATATATTTCTTGCTGTATGTACATGAAGTACGAAGTAGGAGTATTTGCTTTCCTAGGAGAGTCGCATTTCAACCAGTTTCCCCTTAATTTCTAATCTCTCAAAGGAGTGGTCCGTTAGATTAGTCCTTGCAGAATTCCCGTAGTAATAGTAATCACGGGATCCATTCCACTTTCAACATCCTCATTTCAACGTTCATAGGATAGAAGTCATTTTAATAATCTTATGAAGGACAAAATCATACAAAATTAATATTTCCTATAAAATTAATATTCTCTTCAAATTTAGAAAAATTAATATAGTTGTTAACGCTGTTAACATATTATGTGCTTTGAAGCTATAGATATTTATAGTACTATGCAGATACATATGTTTTTTATGTAACATTTTGAAGTCGATGGAAGAATTATTAGATTTATTATTTTGGCTAAAAACATTGTAAGAATTTTAAAATGCTTTTGATATTACAAGAGACAACAGATATTTACTAAAATTTCGTAGTTTTAACCTATCTAAATTTATGCATTGCCTCGCGTTGCACTTCCTCGAAACTTTCTCGATCTTCAAAGGGTTGTGACAGTTCGGTATTTGTAGAATTTGCAAGTTAGTGGTTACCGGAAGCTGAGTTCCTTTAACCTTCTCGCTTCTACATTTGCAATTTGGTCTCTGCGTGTCTTTATATTAGTTCTATCTAATTTAGTGTTTTCCTAATTAACTTGTAAATGAATTAAACCGCTGTATTTAAAAAATGTCGATTTTTGCTAAAGAAGCTATACATATATAGATTTTCTTTCTTATTTTTGACATATTTTCTTTCTTATTTATACAAATTGATAAATAAAATTTAAGTTGCTAAATTTTTATTTTTAATATTTTCTTTTTTAAAGAAAATGACGAATTTTATGCAAAACTCTTAAGCTTTAAGATTTGCTATTACCTATTTCAAATTGTAACGCTAAGTCATCTGTGAAAAGAAATTATACTTAATTTCACACGAAGAAAAAGTTCTTTTCTAGACAGCAGTAATCAGTAGTTAGTCGCGTTTTATACCATTTGTAAGAGAGACAGCACTTTGATAACTCTCTTGAGGGATATAACGAAACGAATCCTCAGAACTTTCGATCATCAGCACGGTCGCGTCGCCTGATTACGAAGACGTTAAAAGAAGAAAAGTTACTTTTCTTCAGATCGAAGGTAACGAGCGTAGCAGCATTCTTGATGATTATTCGAGCGACCATCGTACTCGGTATTGAGGCTCTTTGCGATAAAACAGGATTATTCGTTGATTTCTTCTCTTTCAAGATCTACACCGCTCGGCTATTTAATTAAGGAATTACACACACACACACATACACGCGCGCGCGCGCACACACAGACGCTTGTTCTGCTTTAAGAAAAGCGTTCATTTGTAATTCCGCGTTTTTGTCCATCTTATCTCATATTCTTTACCTACGTATTCCGTTCTTTATCCCTCTCATGATTCGCTAGCTAAGAAAAACACAAGTCGAGAGTAATTCACGGAACGAATTATGAATATTCATGCCTCAGATTACGAGAGCTGTAAATTGGAACTTGAACATCAAATTATTCGTTCGTAACGCATTTGTTCAATATTCATTATTTATAATAACGCATTTCTTATATTCCTGGGTTTTTTGTTCTCTTTATCAATAGTTTTACACTTTAGGCAAATTTCAATATTTAGGAATTAATAAAAAGTGGAAATATCTTTCAACTTTTAGCTCTATTGTGTGTGTGTGTGTGTGTGTGTGTGTGTGTGTGTGTGTGTGTGTGTGTGTGTGTGGATTTTAAAATTATTTTACTGCAATTATATATGGCTTCATGGATTTTAGATTTATCTCTGACGTTCTTTATCTTTAAAATCGTGTTGTATGTCAGTAATCGAAGGATATCCAACGTTTATCCTTAGTTCTTGGAAGCTTTGGCGGGTATAATATAAAGGATGTATCGAGAAGTTTGCTGGCTAAATCCATAGAAATTGGTGCTTGTACTCTTCCGGCATTATCGTCTCTTCCGGTAGATGTTTGTTTGTAACAGATTAACAACACAATGCAAGTTGCTGTTATTCGCAATTCTTTTAGCTTGTTATCGTACATGATTGTTCGATGGGACTAAGAAACCTTGCAACTTGACTCGTATATAGCAAATCTTTTATTTAAGAAACTACGCGGGGGGGGGGATTGCGAGTTATCTCTTTGACTTGATACATTGTTAAACGCCAACGTTTTGTGAATATTGCAGTTCAATTCATCAGGGCAAGGAGCAACCTGATGTTGGTTGCTTCTCGTATTAAGTATCAGATTTCTTCTCGTCCTAATGATGTAAACTGTAATAGTCACGAAATGTTACAGGCATTTAACGATGTATCAAGAACGATGTAATGTGAAGATAAACCGCGTAACGTCTTTGAAGAAGAAAACACCCGTGGAAGCCTCAAAATGTTATCAAGTTTCCGCACATCTTGATATATACATATACTTTCTCAAAGAGGATTTTTAATAACGAGACAAAAAATATTCTTGACATACTTAATCTTATCAAGACAAGAAAAATAAATAAATATAATATAAATTTAATACACGTATAAATTTATATATATATAAGTTTATTATATTTATTATATTTTTATTTAGTTCGTTTAGAATACGAATCTTTATTCGATGTTATAACGTACGATAATGGAATAACGTGAAACAAACCTTGATCATTTTATTCTAGATTTAAGAAATTTTCATTTAAGAGTAAAATATTACTTTTTCAATATTAAATATGATTGTTTTTATATCGATCCTTTTATGATAGATCGAAGAGTAATAGTATTGGATTTGGGAATCTTTTCCATGTGAGTGTAATTTTATAATACTATTAAAGTTTTATTTTGAAACAATTTTAATTTAAGACGTAGTTTCTATGATGAGTAATCTTAGACAAAGAAAAGAATATAGAATTTAATTAAATTTTTACTAAGAAATATTTGGCTTTAAATCTGTCAGATCCCATAAGAATTTGTAGTAGTATTTATAGAGCAAGATCCGATTTCAGAAGTACGAGTATACTATGCTTTTGTACGGAGAATTAACTCAGAAATATCAACCGCAGAAAGAAAGCTCTATTTTGTTGAAAGCAACACGTATTACTCGCGAGTTTGCAACAATTGGAGACATCGAACGAAAAGAGATATCAGTGAACGAGGAAGACAGACGACATGGACGCATGAAAAAACGAGCGAGGAAATGACAGAAAAAAAAAACAGAAAGAAAAAGTGTAGAGGAAAAGCTTGTGAGAATCTCGCGATGGAACGCTTCTATACGGTGCACTAAACTTTCGGCGAAGTTTGTCGAGAAGAAGCTTGCGGCGGCCGGATCTGTGGAGCATTGTGGCTCTTTCAACTCTCTCCCCACTCGTACAATCCTTTCGCGCCGAGTGTGCATCAGTTATGTTGCGTTGTACCGCGACATGCAGCAATGCCCGCAACACGCGTAGAATTGTGGCACCTCGGTTGATCGGAAAATTTACCGCCGTGTTAGAAATAGGGCATAACACAGTGAATACAATGTATTATTAAAATATTCCATTATGCCGTAATTATATATATATATATACATATATAATTATGCATTAAATGCATAATATAGTTATTATTATGTGTTATATATAGTAAATATATCATGTATTAATAATATTAACAATATACACTCATTTTCAATTATAAATATTTAATAATATGGGAAAAAATATTGTGTTTTAGCAATACAGAAATATGTGATATTTGTAAATCTAGGAAAAAATCTGGTTTTGAGATTCGTATAAAGAATGTTTCTACAGACTATGGTATGTATTTCGTACTTGAAATTCATAAGACTATTATTCTGCAATCGCGCGTGCAAAGTTTTGAGTTTCGCACTTCGGATGAAAGAATCTTATGCAAAAAATATTCCGTGCCGAAGTGCCGTTTCAGTTTCTTCTTCGCAATCCGTGACAAGTCTTCCGTCGACCTGTAGTTTTACAGTTCGTCCAAAAGTTCCGCCGTCTCGCAAACTTTGCCAGGATGGATTGCTGGTGCGAGTTAGTGCGCGAGAAGTTCTGTATGACCGAGAGTGTAGCTTGTAAATTTCTTTTCGCTTGGCGATATATCTTCCGCGACGCAATGTTAGCGAATGTTTTCCGTCCGCGGGCGACCCAATAATTCTTACAGCACCTGCGTGCGGATACGGATTGATGTGATCCATCGCATTTCTTGTGACCTTTCAATATAAGTTCGTCAGCTTTGACGAATATAATGTAAATAATGTTGCTCCCGTAGTCATTTATTATTTTATTATTTTGTTCCTTGAGCTTTTTGCCATAAAACGTTGTTTCAAAAGATATTTTGGATTTTGTAATACTATATATGGCAATTATTTTTGGAAATGATTGATAACATTTAAAAATAATTATCTTTTTTGTTTATAAAAGGAAAATAGAAATAGGATTATTTTTTATTTTACAATTTATTATTTACATTAACGCAGTTAATGCAATATTAAGTATACAATGAAATAAATTTTTTAAGATGAGATTAACTTTTATTGCATAGGTTTTTTGAAGATAACTAAAAAAAGGAAATAACTTTTTATAACGATTGAATAATAAAACTATACTGAGTGCAACGGGATATAAATTGCTTTCGTACACAAAACTCTTTCGTTTTGCGTATCGAGCAAGGAAGATGTTCGCATAATTTGCTCATAAATATTGCTAGTCGTCTATATGGCGCGCTATGCAATTTGGTGGCGAATTTGTATGACGCAGGTGCAAGAGCACTTATGCTAAGTGTATTTTATAAACGGTACATATAGACGCAAAGTTCTGACATTTTCTAAACGAGTTAATTACTTTATGTTTTTTCTGCAACCCTTGAGCCCGATTTCACAATAAGTATATGGTTACCTAAAGATTAAAGGTAATCAAGAAATTCATTGATAAATCTATTGATAACCTTTAATCTTTAGGTAACTATATATTGTGAAAACGGGCCTTAAGGTGCATAAGAGGTTCGAATGTAGAATTTTTTATATTTTGTACATGTATGTATATACGATAGAATTTACAGCGAAATATTTCTCTCCAAACTGATATCTTGTTTCGCGGAAAATATTCTGTTTGATAAAAAATTATTTTGTTTTAGCAAGTAAATATGTCGAGTACAAAATGTTATTTTTCACAATATTTCGAAACAAAATATGCGTAACAGTCCTGCAGTATGGTAAAATAATGTTGTATTGTTATATTTTATCGTGCTAACATGTTAAAGAGAAAAAGGGAAAGAAAAAACTGCATGATACACCGGGATAGAATTACGTTGCTATTCATTAGCGGTATAAAGAGCAAGTCGCGGAATATTCCGCGTTTACCCAGCTCACTATCCTCCAATGATCAGGAGCTACAATGTGTTTCCTCGCTTTGTCCGTATTCCTGTGCCTCGCGGGCTTAGCTTGTTTGTTGCGCTTTGTGCACATTTCTCGCTCGGCGACTTCCACCGTGTTTCCCGTTTTTATTTGCACGTTAATATTACATCTGCTCTGTTATTCTGTAGCTCTTGCGTAACGCAGATATAACAGGAGAATACGTCGAGGTACTGATTCGAAATTCCGCGAACAAGAAATTCATAGAAACATATATTTTCTGCGTCGAAAATATTGTATTCTCATCTAATACGATGGATTATTTTAGCTGGTGTCCATCGGAAGAATGTTAGATACGTATGAACAATTTTAACGCTTTAGGCGTCGTCTACAATATGCGAAGTAAACTTGGTTTAAGAAGTAAGAGTAAGAAATTGACCAATCACAGTTGATTATTCTTCTCACATTTGACTGTGATTGGTCAATTTCTTACTCTTACTTCTTAAATCAAGCTTACTACGTGTATTGTATGTAGACGGGCCATTAGGTTAATAATGATAATACTGCAATAATGTGTTGAATTCCAATTTATTTTTCCGATAGCAAAATATCACCACAAAAATGTGATCGTTACCACAAAGCTTATGTTACAGCATTCTAACATGATATATCTAAATGTACTGTATTTATTAATTTTAACTGTAAATTTGAATATTGAGAATGACTCGATAAAGGTTGAAACGTTTGTTATGTTTTTATAATTTCTGCGTTTATTAATATATAGGGTGTAACTGAAATAACACTCACTAATCATACAGTGCTATTCCTAATAAAAAATTAAGTTGAAGTCTTTTACCATTTTGCAATTTTCGCAATAGTTAACGAGATATTAATTCCTAAATATTGCCGAATAAATGGATAAAATCAATGTATAAGACAATTTTGAGATATCTTTCCGTGTTCTTTGTGAAATATTTTGAAGATTTTTCTTAAAGAACTTTTAAAGATATCTTAAAGCTGTCTTATACGTCGATTTTAGACATTTTGCTCATTGGGTAACTAAAAAAAAATATGAAAGTTGCAAAATGGTAGAGGACTTTTCGTCTCAGTTTTTTATTAGGAATAACACTTATGATTAGTGGGCGTTATTTCAGTTATACCCCATATAGCATTGAACATTCAACCGCATCCAGCTTGGCTCGCAGCCCCTTCTTTTGTATTTATTGAATTTTTTAAATTGTTGAGTATTTTATATAATTATTGATTCTAACATGATATATTTTTAATGCGAAAATTTAAAATATTTTCTTAAATATAAAGGGTTAAAGTTAGAAAATAATGTTTAGTCTAGATTTTTGTATTAGATAAAAAAAACTCTTGATTTAATACGTTTTTATTGTCTACAAATTATAATTATAATTGATAGATTGATCGTTATACTTGTTCAATAACGCTGTAAATTCTGAAGTATCAAGTTATGACATATAGTCATCAAGTTAAATATTATGGACTTTTACAATAAGCCGTTTCCTAAGCTTTAAGTCTTGCCGTAAGAAATTAACAACCATAGTCGATTATTCTTCTCACTTCTCACTCGACTGTAACTAGTTAATTACACTTAAAGCTTAAGTAACGATTTATTGTTAAATGAGTAGAATAACTCTTATTCTAAAAATGTTATTAAATTCTGTGTTAAAAAAGCTGAAGAATATTAATGCACAAACACATACATTATTGCAATCAATAAAAATCCGAGTAAGAAGCAATTGAAGATGTCTAGTATATTATCAATTGGAAGGTGTAGGATTAAAGAATCACTATAGAGTTCTTCAAGTAAGAGTTAGAACATTAATAAAGAACGTAGGTTTATTTATTTTATTCTATTTTACGAGATATAATAAGATAGAATGAGCTAGATGTCGAGAGAAGGGGGGGGAGAGAGAGAGCGTAAAATAAAATGAGAAAGCAATAACAAAATAGCGTTTCACTCTGTCTTCGCTTGCTTCCTGTTACATATGGCGGATCAGTAAAAAAATCATCACTTCTGTTACTTGAGAAACTCTATCAATTACTACTGACACGACATTAGTTGCTGCTGCTGCTTGCATATGCAAAAATGTCAGTAGCGAGTCTCGTTACTCGGTTTTCGCAAGAGCTATCGCGGGAACGGCGAGTAATAATTTCGTAATTATACCAGGCCTGTTGCTCCCCAGAGAGAGCTCAGTGTGGTCATGGCAAGTATGATTTTGCATTCACGCCGCGGATTCCCGTGGGTATCGTTGTTGCCAGTCGTAGCAGGACGGGAGAAAGAAGAAACTGCGGAAGTGGAGAATCCCCCTTGCATCTCTCGTGATGGTCTTTTTGCCTGCGGAAATGCCGGTGTTTTCCGCCCCGTCTGTCATTGCGCCTTCGCTTTTCTTTCTCGTATTTATTGCTCTTTGTGTCTACCAGAGTCGTTATTTTAAAGTCCATTTTCACGATTCAATAATTCTTTTGTTTCTATGTTCATTATGACGCTACATAACATATCTTTAGAATTCATATTTAATAAGTCTGATGGAAAATTATGATATAATTGAAGGAGTATGCTGTATATTTCTAACAATATAATTATAAAGCTGTTGAAGGAACAATCGTTGATGGTTACAAAGCTGTCATTGATTATTCCTTCTATAGGATATTTGATAATAGAATCATGGTTATTTAAGAGACCTCAATCGATCGACAGAAAATAGTGAAGAAAATGAGCTTAACAATTAATAGCCAAGATTGAACGTACGCTTTGATAATATAAAATCTTTTATGTATTTGCGCGCGCACGCGCGCCTACGAGTATTAATTACATAAAACATGTTTTATAGAAGGCTTTTATTTTTTATTCAGTATATCCGATATTGCGAAGCGAGTGTTTCGTTTCCGTGGTAAATTTGATAAAAATTTCCAGCGCTTTACTGGAGACAGTTTGTAATTTGATCGCGAACTAGATCCCACGTTTACCATCAGCAAACCCTGCCATTTAACGCGAATAAATTTTCGCTTCTGTCTTTTTCGTAGTGTCTTGCTTAGCGTTATCCGAGCTCTCTCAGCTCTTGAAAAATTATGCGCGATTTAAAAATCTGAAAATGTATTCGTTAAATTACTAACGTATAAATGATAACTATATTATAATAAAATATAAGGCTGGACTCTTCATTTCCAAAATTATTTATAATGAAATATGAATTTATTTATTTTTCATTTCATTGGTATTTTATTATCTTTCAGTATTTCAACTAACAATAGTTCACAACTACTATCAAATTTAATATATTCATATTTTTCGAAAAGCAGATATTGTCTATGGATGTTAAGACATTTTATATCGTATGCGAAATGATATGAGTATTGGGATTTACAAATAAATTAATACTTGATTTATTTTTGGCATGAAGCCGCGAGATCGAGGGGAGTGACTCGAGAGAGGTCAGCAGGAGATCGGATGATTTATCGTCGTAATTAATTCGGCACCAGCCTGCCGCTGGCTTTCGCGCGTCACGCAAGAGATACAGAACGGAAGAAAAAGGTCATGCTCAGGGATTATTAACGATGCCATGGATGAGCACGATTTTCAAATTTACGTCAGTTGCATTACTTCCGCTTCTCGTACACGCAAAACATAAAAATTACATTAGTCTTCAAAAATGTTGGAAAAATTTCACTTCTTTCCATCTATCTCTCTGCATAAACGCGTGTACGCTACGTATTTTCCGGAAACCCGTGTTTACTACAGTTTCTCTCCAAACTGTAATTACATTTGCAACTGAAAAAAAGCGGTCGTATTTTTATAACTTGAGTTTTTAAATTGCTAGTACTTTGCTACAACTGGAAGCTCGTAATATATCTAACTATCCTACCTGTGTAAAATAAAAAATATTTGACACTTTTGCGATGAAATTCGTAACGTTGTATGTATCCTTGCAGTTATTATTAGCTTTTCATGATTTTCTTTTATAATATTTTACATGCTACATAGTGATGTTTAAATAATACCGAAAATTGTATCACGCTTGTAGATGTGAAGTATCACAGTTATAATGTCGTTTTAACCAAAGTTGACATAATGTATCAAAATTTTCTTTATACGAACTACTCTCGTAAATGTTTTAGATTACACAAAACGGACGATCGAGCCAAGCTACATGATCGTATGTGGTCGATTAAGAGGGTCGGGGTTTTAAAAAGTTTGGCTATAAAACGTTCCGTGAGTATAAAATTGTCAAGTATTCACGTTGAAAGATACTTGAAAGTATTCTTGTCACATTTTATATATTATTCTTGTCACACAATAGTGTGTCACTATTTCGTGATTCAATCAGTGAATTTATTTTGGTATAATGGCAATATTTTTATTAAGTTTGACTCTCGTTTTGATTGTATTATAACGTTTCATTATATTTTTTACTAAAAATAATTATTAATAGGAAAGGAATTTGTAATATATTTAAAGATTTACCATGCACACATACATGTTCCTTTACTTAAAAAATTTTCTTCTTTATTAATTTTTTGAAATTGAAATTTTTTATTATTATATTTCGTAATAATTTAAAGAATTTATGGTGATAATGTCTTGAAATTGTCAATGCTCAAAATATTACAGATTTTCAAATATATTTTTTAATATTATTAAATTAAATCAAACTGATTTTTTAAATTTATATTTACCTATCACAAAGCATCTACAATATTTTCATTGAGAAATGCATTATTGGTGCTTAAGAGATGATCGTATATAGTCAAATGTGATGGCTATTAGCACAGTATGTCTTATTTTCCTAACAAACAATATCTAACGAGAGGCTTTGTTCCATCAACTGTACTTAGTCGTCGCTAGTTGATCATCCTCCGCCATATACCTAGTCGTCAATTATTCTAACAAGCAACAATAATCGGCGCGACTTCTCCATTCTCTGTTCGCATAAGATCTTCAAATTAATCTCGAGGAGAATTTAATTAGTTGACGAACAATGGCACTGTGACGCGAGACAGAAACGCGGGGATGCGGAAACCGCGTCGATCAGTCATTCACAGACCGTCAGGTACCAACATCGATTACTCTTGCCGAGTGCACTTAATCCACGGCGTATATTGTTAAGCATTAATCGCGACAGCGGCGCTACGCGGAATGCTACATCGTTCAGTGATAATCGATAATCGTACCACTCCGCTAGCGCGCATGATGGATCATACTGGAAAATTCGATTATCGGCTCCATTTTTTGGTAATGTGACCAATCATTCATCGGCCGGTGAATAATTCTCGTCCTTATAAAATATTTTGCGCGCCGGTAAATTTTTTCGCAAGCTTGGCATAGGCAGACTCGAATTTTTAAGATCGTGTTACTTTAATATACTCAGAAATTTTCGTGTGAGTTTAAAAACTCACATTTTTAATCGTAAAAACTATTAAAAATCTCAGTTATTTATTTTAAATATGTAATATTCGCTAATAAAATACTTTTATATAATACTATCAATTTTATTTCAATTTTTTAATGACATTCTTTCTAAAATAAGAATAAATTTTAACAAAATACCGTTCTAAGAATGTTCTCTATTCAGCTACTAAAATTTTCATCGTCTAATGGTATTGTATCAACTGGTTACACCATAAATATTCCATGCCGTTTGAGAATTTCGTTTCTAATTTTCGGTAGTGCAGTTGAGCATTGGTCAGACGCGTATTCGTGTCCGAGCTCGGTCGTCCACAGATCTAGTAGGTGCAGTGCTCGACAAGCGAATCGATGGTTTTACAGCTCGGTCCCTTGCACTGCGATCATGCTATTCAATATCGCCAAAGGTTCACTACTCGACGAGTGAGCGCTGCTTTTATTGTACCCAGCGAATGTGGCCTCCTTCGTCGATCGTCGATGTTCATTCGCTGCTATACGAGTCGAAATGAAAAGGCATTTTCAGCACACCTATTACTTCTTCAATGTTGGTCCGTTGCGTTTCCCCATTCGAATAATAGTAGAAAATTTGACATTTGACTGATTATGAATATTCAATGCGCTGGCTATTTTGCGACTTCGTTGTAACGTGAATTTATCGAGAAAGTTTGCTCAACAGGAGCAATTTACTAGCATGTAGATATTATAAAGTTCGTTACATTTTGTTTTTTCTTTTTAAATATTTACAGTAAAAGAGTTAATAGCAAAAAATGCCAGAAATTTTTTGCATAATATAATTTTTGAATCCATTTCATTGTTTCATGTTTTTATGAAAAATTTCGTAAACATCGAGAATAATTTATTGAAATATATTTTCGTATAAAATATTCTGACGGATAAAAAAAAGTAAAATGAAATATTGAAGCTTGCATGTACGTAAACTTGTTAATGGAGAAATGTATAATTATATTTTTAGTAGGTAGCGCGAATTTTATAAAAATCTCTTACACGCACAGAATGTTACAGATTATTTCGTTTACTTTATACAATGTAAAACGTAAGTTAGAATTTATGTGATTTTAATTATCAGTTCTGTTCTGTGAATTGATATTCTCATATAATTTAATATAATTTAATTATCTATGTGTCTCAACTTAAAGTTAAATAAATAAATCTAAATGTAATTAAGTGAATAATAATCAAATTTAACACAAATCAGAGGGTCGATCATATTTGATGAAAACGAATTTTGTTGTTTAATAATATTAGTTCGGTCAAATGAAAAGGTGACAAGTGCTGTAGCGACCACCTCTAGCATGATACCAAATAATCTGTTATGCATATTTGATGTTGGTTACATACGTGATGTTACGTGTGCATAACATGCATGTGACGTCACGTACCCTTGGACAGGAGGCGTTGGTAACGAGTACAATTAGTTGCTTTATCGTCCAATTAACTGGACATTAAGTGGCTAAATGGCGTTTTGACTGGCAAATTCGGTTGATGAGGAACGTGCAATGTTACATTTTCTAATTGCTGAAGATACCATGCTGATCGACATTCATTTCATCTTCTGTGACACATAAATCTTCATTGTACATGACATCCATCTTACGATAAATGTTTATGTGTCACAGAAAACGAAATAAATATCGATCAACATAATATCTTCATCAGTTAGAAAACGTGTCACCACACGTTGTTCTTCATCAGATGAATTTTCCTGTCGAAACGCTGTTTATCCTTTTAATTAGTGAACTGAACGATAAAGCAACCAACTGTGCTCGTTGTCAATGCCTCTTATCCAAGAACACATGATGTCATACACACATTATGCACACGTAATATCACATATGTTGCCAACACCAAGTATGCATAATGAACTTTTTGATATCATGCTGGAGATAGTTCCTACAATACTCGTTACCTTTTCATTTGAATAAACTAATATTATTGCGAATTTTTATAATTTTTAGTTCGAACAAACTGCGCACCGATTATTTGCTGAAACAATACCGGACTAAAACTAAACTACGTAATATCACAAATTAAAGTGACAATCTGATGCTAATAAAATTTTAATCAAATTTAGTTTTTGCCAAAGGAGTTAATGAAATTACAACACGGAACTACGTGACTATATAAAACATTACAAGCTGTTTCTTGTGATTCTGCGAACTGGTTTTATGTACATAGGTCTTAGAGCGGTTGGCCGTTTTAGTGTACCTTAATATCGTTGTATATTGATTTAATCTGGCTATAAAAAATAAAATATTTTGAAATATAAAATACATATTTTATCTAACATCACAATAAAGTGAATTGACGATTTTGTCAATTTTCCTATATTTATATTAAACATAAACTAATAAACATATTTTTATGACAATTTATGCATAAAGGTTTTAATGCATATCAGTGTGCACTGAGTGCATCTAATAGGTATCACTATTAGTTTATCGATATTATAGAACATACTTTACGGCGTAAAAAATGATAATAGTTCCTAAAAATAGAAAACAGATAAAGAACACTGTTAAAAAAAGATCGTTTTTTGCCGCAGCCCACCAATGGACACGTAAAACATAGTGAATTTTATAGATTTTGATCCGTCGAACATTATGGTGCTGTTAGTTTTCACTGAAAATGTGCCATGTGGGGAACATCGTCATTTTTTAGATTTAAGTTATTATATAATATTTTATTTTATGGTGTTGTATGCATATATATTTATATTATTTTATATATATATTATATTGTATTCCAATATTTTCTATCGAAAAAGTTAAAAGCTTGATTTCTCAGAACAAGTTAAATATTTTTTAATTTTTTTATAATGTAACATATAATATGTGTTTACGGCATAGAAATGTTTTAATAGTATGATTTTTGAAAATATAATAAGTAAATTGTTATCTGGATGCAAATACTAATTCAATTATTGGCAATTTTTAAATACTGTCGAATTATTATTCACATTCGAAATTGGACGTTTCTATCGTGAAATCTGGCAACGCATTTGGGAAATAGCAAAAAATACCTGGCTCTAATGCAAGTTACAGCGACACGAAACTGTGAGTACACGCCACGTATTTTTCTAAAGGTACTTCGGAAACAATAATTATTCCTTTCGTCTTTATCGCCGATGGCAATTACCACTACCTACATTGCTTTTATTGCTTCTATTAGCACTAGATTCTCGTTGAAGATTCTCTTTAGCAATCGTAAAAAAGCAATTAACTTTGCGTGATGAATGGTTTCTTCTGTGATATTGGGTTTAAATCTGAAAATGTTGAATTGTTGTTTTTGGTAAAAGAATTTTCTTTTAAAAATAATCACACTTTTTCTGTCTCTTTTCTAATTTAATAATTAAGTAAATTAATAAGTTTAAAAAAGATAAATATACAGAGTGTATATATGAGAGATCAAAAACTCGCGATTTAAAATACTCTAGCAAGAAAAATCTCGGAAAATTAAGTAAAAAAGTTATTTGTAAATTTTTATTTTTTAAGCAGTAATTTTTTAAATAATAAAGATTTATAAATATGACCAATTACAGACTATGTTTAAATGGCCATCTGTCCATAGGTTGCACGTCCATTTTGAAACAAATCGATTTTGGGTGCAAACGAAGAATCAACTTGTTTCGGAATGTGCAAATGAAAATTTATCGATTGATGTCAATCTCGTTTTTTTAGAATTCGAGCCAAAATTGTGTTTTTTGAATCGTGAAGTTATCGCCAACATTTATTTGTTAATAACTTTTGAACTGAAAGCGTACAAAAAATCGACTTGTTTCGGAGTGTGCAAACGGAAACCTATCGATTCATGCCATTTTGCGTAACTGCGATTTGAACCTATTTATCTGAGTTGATTGTCCTCGAAACTTTAGTTGTTAATAATTTTTCTTACTAAAGGTGTGCACATGAAAAATCAATTTGTTTCAGAATGTACAAACGAAATCTATTAATTGAGACTATATAAACCTAATTTGGTTGCTGTGGTTGGGGGACTAGTATGAAATCAGCTCTCCCTTAAAATTTTTTTTAAATAACTCTTTTACCAGAAGTGTAACAAACAAAAATTCGAAGTGTGCATGTGTAAACGATGAACAATCACACACAAATGAGCCATAGAAAGTTAGTTTTTTCAAATGTTGTATGGCTAACACTTTACACGGGTTGCATTAATACTTATAGGTGACCATTGATCATCTCGATCATCATCTAAATAAACGTAATAATTAGCCATGTTTAGAGTTCAGAAAATATTGCTTAAAATAAAATTTACTAACTTTTTTATTATATTTTTTATAAAATTTAATAACTTTTTTATTTATTAGTAACTTTTTTATTTTTTTCTGATTAAAGTATTTTGAGTCGCAAACTTTTGATCATCCCGTATAATGAAATTTGGTTAATTTTGTGATTGGAATAATGCAATGCAATGATATAATAAAGCGTGTCATAACAATAAAATCTTTAAATAAGGGATCACTGAAAAATTACTTGCCTATTATTTGATAAAATAAATAGATCTGATATTGTCTATATTATAAACAGTTTACAATTAAAAAAGTTTCTTTTGATTCTGTCGAGTTACAAAAAGATTGTATACAATGTTACTTTTTATGTCTTTTTTGTAGAATTTTGAGCGTACAAGTACTCCACGTTTTTGTGAGTCAGGTTGAAGTACGATAATGAAAGGTAAAATGGATTTGACTACCATACCGGAAATGTGTTCAAAGTGAAAAGGAAACTCGGTAACGATCTCCCTTCGAAAATTCGAGGGTTGCTAGACCCTTCACAAAAGAACAGGAAAATTACCGTGTTGAATGAGATCGTATGCAAAAGGCTGAAAAGACTCAAAATCAAAGGGCTATATAAGAACTAAACGCAAAAAAATATTTTGCTGCTCCAGCTACAATTATAACTGTTTTTTATATCTGATGATAGAAAATTATATATCATACGCATAGAATTTATAGGACAAATCTAAATTCTATCTCTGTCATCTATATGATTAGATGCAATACATATCCAATATGATAGTATTTGCTAGAAATTTATCTGTTCCAGCTATTTTTCGTACTTAGATAATTTTCGTTGTACTGCAAGATCACTTTTTTAACTATACATAATAAAAATGTTAAGTTAAAAGGAAATGCTGTTTAATGAGAAACATAATAATACTATTAGATAAAGTACATTTCGATAATTTTATTAGTATAGATTGTTTTATAAATTAATACACAAAAATTTAATTTTCAATTTGAACCAGTTATAAACAATTCATAATGCTTAAATAATTTAGATTAAATAAGTTCAAAATGTGTTACTTGTAAATCTATTTAAATTGAGTTTATGTATTGAATAGTATCGCAGTTGTATACAATTAACTAGCACTTAGATAATTAAATCTTTATAAATAAGAACGACATCGACAAATAAACGAAATCAAAGATAGAATTACCAACGATTCAAAAGTTGGATTACCGTCTTCACGAAAAACCGAGACAAATCATCTACTCGAATGTGATGGTACTAGGCCAACTTCAAAGTGCTCTTTTTTGCTTGAACCAGGGTGGCTTGTCATGACTTTTCATAGCACTGATTCTTTCAAAAACTTTTCCATTTTTATTTTTGTAGAGTTGATTCGGTGCCATGAAAAAAATATCAACGTGAACTTGTATGAACATAAAATAATTTGTCGTTTTTCGAGTAACGATTCAAGTATATGCGACAATGAAATTTACCACAGAATGGAAATGTATTAGCGTTGTATGTTATACGCATTGTGTGTTTGTACACGTTATAAAATTTTATACTAAATCTAGATTATAAAAATATTCTTCAAAAATTGTTAGCTTTCTTTTTGATACACATTACTTTATTTTTATTTTTTATTTAGAATTGTAGATTGTGTGTGTGCATACGTATTTTAATTTTTCACAAATCAATTTGCAGCTAATAGATGAGATTTATTTGTAATATTTAGAAAAGCATACAAATTAATTTAACTAAAATCACATTAGATCATAAAATCTCTTGTTACGAGAATTTAATTTCTCTTTACATATGCCAGAATGTGGTTCATACTGGCGGAAAGAAATTTGGGATGCGGAAGTTTGAATTTATACGACGTTCTAGACTTTACGCTCGTTTCAGCCGCAGTTTCCCAATTTTATGGAAATTCGTGCAGCTCCTATATTGGTGGAAACAGAGATGGAAGATTTAGCAAGTCTGCGGTACATAGCTGACTGTTACTTTCTAGCAGTAAATGTACGAGCAAACGTACGATGCGAGTAGATTAATTTTTTTTAAATTTACATTTGACTGTCGTATAAATTGAAATAGTTTTTGCAATTTTTTTTAAATGCACTAAAAAACATGAATAACAAAATGTGTGATGTACGTTATTGAAAATGGTATACAGTATATATAGTATTGACACGATTTTTGTGTGTATCCATAAAATGTTATGTTGCACTACGTCATTCTTCGTCGATCAATCTTCATTCGAAGCATTGAAAGAGACCTTCAATAGAGTGAAATTCACTGCTCTGTGCGAGCACTATTGTTGCGATTTAATGTGCTATTTGCCGGACAAAAGATTGAGAAAATGTAAATTTTCCCTCGATTTCGTGTTTTATTCTAGCTAATTTGAAAACGATTTCGTTTATTTTGTTTACTCGATTGCAAAACTGTTACTCATGCAATTTGTGACAGTTTAGCAAGTTTAATTACACGGTTTATATTTTTGTTATTGATTTTGAAATTTTAATATGTACAAGAATATTAACATATACATATACGTGATGCAAGTTTTCTTTTATATCGACTCTGAGAATAGCGCAATTTCCAGAGAAATTTTCTCATGGGGTAAAGTTGTGCGCCGCACGTATCAGGTCTTGGGGATTAAGGCAAAAGATATGTCGGATTACTTTGGGATATATAGTGGCAACCTCGCAATTTCGCTTTACTTTGAACATCCCTAAGTCTTAATGCGGCTTAAATGACTTTAACGCCGCTACGACCAATGTTATATTCTCGTGCTTTGCATAGGTGAAACGCGCATTATGCGTTTACGAATAATTTCCACGGATTGATTCTGCGATGTTGCAATATCGCTGAAAATTTTTAAAAACTAGTGCATAATATAAAGTTGACTTGATAGAAAAATCCGAGACGCTGAATAGAAGCCATAATAAAGCAGACTGTTCTGCAATGTCGTCTTTTCTCCTCATCTTCTTCGCTATTGTCGTCGTTGTTATCATCATCGTAGTCATGTTTCTTTAACGTGACCTCCCTTCTTCGTTTTTGAATCTGTCTTCTATCTCGACCCTTTTACAGGCAAATTCGCTTCAAATTGCTTCTGAAAATCTCATTTCCACTGAGATCCTTGTCAAAAAGAAAAAGAATTACGCGCTGTTATGGCAGATACATGAACCGCCTCCAATGTAGTGCGCGATAAAGAATGTGTGCCGAAAAGAACGACCTGGCGAAGTATCTTGAATGAAACAAGAAGAGCACAGGACGAAAATACGGTAACGTACGTAAGGAGGATGAGAAGACATGACGGTATTTTCCGCTCTTTGAAGATCGTTGATATAAAGCTTCTTGGAACGATGTTTTCGTGGTATATGAATCGTATCGCGTGAGCTATGCTTGCGGTTAAAATTACGAAGCGAGTTGCGAACGTTGAAGGCATGTACGCACACATGGAAAACGAGTGAGATATTTAAATTACTTTCTCTTAGAGTTCATTCAATTAAGAAAAAAATTTCTCAATACACTAGAAGCGTTCGATTCATATATTTATTTTATTACTGAGTTAAAGAGTAAAAAAAAAGAGTTATTCTTGAGACAACTTTTTCTCACAAGTCATAAAATTCAAATTTTTTTAAATTGAAGATACTTTTTTATTTTGAGAAATATATTATTAAAATGTGATTAATGAAACTCTTCTTTTGAATTAAAACTATTAAATTATGCTTCATTAATTATATCTTGTTAATTAATGTCCCTCATAGAATATGTCACTGTTATATTTTCAAAATCAGTGATTGCTGATATTGAGGTTGCTGCATCCAAATTCGTAAAACTACGAATTTCTAATACAATTATCAAATTGAATTCAAATATGCCTTGTAATATGACGTGACACAAACCATGTAATACACATCACATGTCAAAAACGTTATTATCAAAAGCATTTATGCTCAACTATACACAATTGTTTAATAAATTAATTAATATGGAATGATTAATTAATAGGTACTAAATATTATGTACATCACTAACGAAACAATAACTGCATCCAAATTTTAATATAATTAGTCCAAAAATTTCAACATTTTTTTCTGTATAGCAATTATGTAAACAGTGCTCTATTAAAGTTCTGGAATTTTCGATACGCGTTTCCTGAATTATGCACTTTTAACTTTGTTTCACGAACAAAATTGAGAAATGGTATTATTGTACCCCATTTGTTATACAATAATATGATTAATAATTAATGTTTAAATTTAAAACTTAAAAATTATATTCGTCAAAGTGTTGACATACATATGACATTATAAGAGAGTTAAAACGGCATGACATTATCTATGTACGCGCGTGTCAATTTCCGCTACAAGACATCACTCAAAGTGTTGCTGCTGATGTCTTTATTCTTCAGCGATCTGTAACGTAAACGCTCGAATTCCGTAACTTTCAAATCAGGCGTGATCAACTAGTTCACGAACTATTATTTGCGTAACCAAGATTGATGGTAGTTATTTCTCTCCCTTACAGGAAGACGCGGTGACACGGCGATTCAATACGGAACTACGAGTGTTCGACAAAGACTGTAAAACGGGCGCGAACGAGGAAGTGGAGCCCGTTTCGGGAACCGGTGAGATTCAAACACGAAACCTGGGTCAAGGTAAGTTTATCATTGTATCATTATCAATTATAAGATTTTTTAAGGTCTTAAATGCTATGTAAAACGGAAGATGTACAGAATTTAAAAAAACGCAGTAAAAAGTATGAATTTTCACGTAATTAATAAATTAAATCAACGTTTGATTTAAAATTATGTTTTATTATAACATATATAAATTATCTGCTTTATATTAAAAGATTTGATTTGATGCAAAACAATTACGAAACACGTCAATTTTTTATGCACATAATTTTTTATATAAACAGTTTGAGAAAAATTACCGTGTGCTCGTTTCTCATTTTTGCAAAAACAATTTGTATCTCGCGTAACCTTATAAAAATGCAAATTGATTTCCAGAAGAAAAGAATGATCTTTTGAAAAAAGTAGTAAGTAACAGAGTAGTATGGAAATACTACTAGCGGAAGGACTTTTGACATCTTGTCTAGAAATACAGTTACATCGTCGTTTTTAATGATGCACGGAAATTTTAATGGATTTTTCGCACCGCCAGTGCTTGACAGTTTGTGCATTAAAAATTTTTGCCGCGTCCTCAGCGATTTTAACTGAGTTTCAACGTGTCGTTCACACGCGTCGACTATGCCACTCAAGCGGATAATCGATAGAATAAATTATTCTATGTCGATCATATGACAAACTAAGTTTCACGTCGATGTTGATGCAGAAAATCATATTTTGCTGTAAAAGTCAATTTAACCAAGTGTTGCCCACATTATTACAATTTATGGAATATTACTGCAAACTTTTCTAAGTGCTTAGAAAGAAATTAGCAATTATTAAACAATTGAAAATTTAATAGAATATTTTACTTGTCTTTTTTGAAGTTATAATATGATTAAATTAAGAAAATAAAAACAGAAAAATGTAATTATAATTATTATAAAATAAAGAAAAATTAGAATAAAAAATTACTTGTAATATTACATCAATTAATTAGGATCGTGTTATGTACACTGATGGTCGCTTCAAGGTTCGATGATTATTGTACAACAATGTTAAATTTGTCATCAAATTTTGCTAACTGCAAGCGGAGCGAGCCAATTTGGTGGCCGCAGGTGAACATTGTCTTCCGTTAATTAATTTCGGTCCGCTAAATTCACTGAAAGTTTCGCATAGACTGGAAAGTGACTTGGAGTATTATGCTGTAACTTCTCTTAGGGTATGACCTTGCGCTTACACGATGAAGCTCGCACTGATGTGAACGGTGGTAAAGGCAGTGTAGTGATGGCAATAGGGCTCGTGAAGAGCCTTAGGGTCAAATACCAGAGCAACGCGGTATTTCAAATCCATTTGGGCAGAAATGCAGCTATTCGTAAATTGCTTGAATTAACATCTGTAATGTAAGGATAGATCTTGTCGGTTCTTAACGATAAAATTTTATTTTTATACAAAAATTTTTCCAATATGTGTAACTTGAAAAGTTCGCTTACTATCTTTTTTATTTTATTTCAATAAATTTAATCCGAATTTGTGTTATTCGAGGAAAGAATAGTTATGTTGAAATATCTCAAAATTTTTAGTTAGATACAGATCTGAAATAATATTATTGGATCATCAAAATAATTATGCTTCAGATTCTCGTATATGGTAATTATTCTGATGATTCGACAAAAACATTTTCAGCTTCATATCCAACCGAATTTTCAGATATTTCAGCAAAATCGTACTTTCCGTGTAAATAATATTTTGCACGTTATTGTCTTATTATTAATGAAAAACAAATTTGTATAAAAGTTGTTATATAAACTAAATTTTGTTATTATTAATATGTGTGAAAATTAATTAAATTGTATTTCTTTTATCGTGAATTATCGGTAATTAATGTATCAATATTGGAAAATTAATTAGCAATATCATACATACCTGTAATATAATTTTGATAAATTATATTATCCGATTATAAGTTTACGAGAAGCATTTGGTTGAAGAAACAATATTTTTACGCAATTCTTGCGTCGGTTAACTAAAATATTAATTAATAGCAATCATTTTTGTAAAGCCCTGATTAGATTCTGTAACTTTTGGCGCGCGGCGAATCATATTACTGTTCGATTGATATCGATCGTGGAGGGACTTTTGGGAAATGCAGGCGCATTGATCATCTCAGCAACCTGCCCTGCCGGGCAAGAAATGACTGGAACTTTAGATCTCCCACGGGATCACGCGGCTGGTATGTACACAGGGCGAATTGGGTTGAGGAGAAATTTCAGGCCCGGAGATTTCGCCCTGTATTAATACCCGCGGGGCAAGAAATTGCAAACAAGATCTCCGCGCCGGCACGTGAAATTAATCCTTCGTGTGCAACAGTTGAGGCATCGTTGCGCATAATAGCACCAGCGCCCGTTTAGAATTACGACAGAAGCGACTCTCGGGTGCATGCAAAGATTAAATCGCGCCCGCAATATTCCGTCCGCTCACGCGACTGCTCGACGACAAGCACGCGAACATTTATGAGAGACAAAACGTTTGATTGCCGTACGATATCTCAAAAGCGACTGAAGTCAGAAATAATGGATGCACTTTAAAAAAAGGGTCCGAGACAGAAATATTTTGAAAAAAAGCAGAAAATTTGAATGTATTTTATAAAATAGATTTCATAAATACACCAATAAATACGTCATTTAACAAAATAGTTTTCCAAGATAAAATTAAAAAATGTATAATTGAATAGGTTCTGTATGCAATATAAACTTGTATATGGAATAACAATAAAAATTTATATTTTTTGCACTCTTTTCTTTCTTATGCTTATATTAGATCGACCGCCAATACATATATCATTTAAAGTGGCAAATCGATCAATATAATGTTTATTGTAAATCAATAATATCACCAAAATCACATCATAAAGAAGTAAAAAATGAAGCTTTAAATTATAGACTATCGACGTAATATTTATGACGAAATTATTTCATAACTATGGAGAGAGATATACATAATCTTACACAATACGTTATATGAATTAAGATACAATTTATTTTTCTGTAGAATGAATAGCTATATAATGGTAATAAGTAATAGAATAATATTCTCAATTACTATTTTTCTTAATTAAGCAATAATCACAAATTATAGTACTACAATTCATTAGCGATACATTGGTTAAATATTGATATGCGCAGTGAGGATATATTAGTTCAAGATATTCTGTCCGGTACCATCCGACCTTCCTCTATACTTATTTACTTACAATTATTGCCTGATTAAGAAAAACAGTAATTAATGATGTTATCCATTATTTATTCATTAAATACGACGATTAAATAATAATATATTTTACGGTGATATACTGTCACAAATGTTACGTTTATTTTATCGTTATTTAGCTCACTGACGTCAAATGATGAAAAATGGCCTTGTTGTAATGGCGATATCTTGTTACTTGAGATGCAGTTACTATCTGTCGTTAACGCATCAATAACCTACTGTGACTCAACATATCGTTAATTGGATATCATTGTTGCTAATGCAGCGTGTGCAGCGGCGAAGCGTAATCCCAGATAACAAGGGGAAAGGCTGAACAATAACCGCTGTCGCGAAGTAGAAAATGCCGGTCAGTGTCAGACACGTAGTACGAAGACTGTTCATTGCTGGATATTCAGTCGCCTGAATGGGAAGTCAAGGGAAACGAACGAAGGAAAAAGGAAAAGTTTAAACTAGAAAGAAGGCGAATGGTGGAATGGGATGCGGATGCGGAGGGTCCTAGATTTCCTTCCGAACGACTACCTTTCGATTCCATCGAAGTTACACGAGCCGCTGGATTCCGATCCGAGAGCCGGTCTCTATCTCGTTCTGTCTCCTTTTCAATGGCGCTCCGCTGGCTGGGCTCTCTTGATTGCCGCAACAAAATCAATGCTCGAGAGAGAACGACGATGGGAATTGTGATGAACGGATGTGTGCATGCTTCGTTGCTCCGTGTAAATCGTTCACGCGAGAGAGTCAGGCGAAATTTGAAGCTCGCTGGTTAGGAATTGCGGGTTAGAACGAGCTAACCATTTCCCACATGATTTCCTACTCGACAAACGCCTTTGCTACTCAGAGAAGAACGTATCAGCAAAGTAGTTTTATTGCAGTTTTTATTTAATTTGAAATTCTTTAGTAGTACATAGAAATATTTGTTTCTTTATAAAATGAGGGTGAAGGATATATTGCAGCATTAATAGAAATAAATAACATACAGATAAATGTTATTATTGATAATTTTATAATATCAATAATAGAATTCCAGTACACATGTTAGAATTTTCTTCTACTATTCTTAAAGAACAGAAAAGTTTTATATTATTATGTACAGCACTTGCATGGTGCTAACCTCTTATTGCAATACAATTTAGATTAAAAAAGTTAAAATTGTTGTTAACAACTTACGAAAGTTCTTTGTGTGGGAGACATAATATGTTGCCTTCTCGGGATAGTGCTGATATAGGAAATAATATGGCCAGTTTTATCATTGAAGAATATAGGACGAAGGGAGGTAACGTTGTTACGAATGGCGCTACTGATAACGCCCGTACGGTACGGCGCGTTTCGAACTTTAATCGTAGTTTATAGCCGACTCGCTTGTGCTCTAGTTTCACTTAGTTTCGTGTAATGCGCAAAATTGCAACTTCATCGCGTGGGACGTCCTCGCGAAAAGAATCTGTTTCCGCGAAAAACGGCCTAGTAGTAGTTTAACGGAAGCTTTTTTTACCGATTTTATACGGCGAACTTCATCATTTTGTAATCTAAGAGCAGTGAAACAATAAACTTTATAAATATTAAATTCTATTACATAAATGCCAAATATTAGTTCTAAAATTAGATTATATCACTGCGCAGTGTACAATAGCTGATCGATTATAGATTTGTTTGCAATTGCAGGTTGATTGATTCATTAATCGTAAACAGTAACGCGCACGTTATTGAGGTACAAATTAATATAACAATTGATGAATAGTAATAATTTCTTTATAATAAAGTAATCACATGAATAAATAGAAATTATTTTCATTAATAACAAAATGATCTATTCGAATATGAATTACAGAAGAAATTCATTTAGTAGCAGTTGGGTTTATTCGTTTATCCAACAATTTAAAGAGCTCTCATTGTTCAGTGAAATTGAGAAAAATTTGTTTTATCATACGTGAGCGTACAAGGAGTGTGATAATGCATCGATCGAAGTTTTGCAGTTAGCTCGTGTACTGTTAAACGAGTGTGCACCTGTTTGAGTCTCAAGTAGCTCATCACTACGCAGTACGTGCATGGGTATACACGAGCATGCAAGGAGCATTCTCTTGTGGTACTTATACCGGTCCCTATCAGCCAGGGCCTCGCTCGCGCATCTGTGTCAAACATTATGCAGCATGCAAAAGCCTCTTGAAATGCAAATATTTGCCGAGAGTGCAATTAAGGCTCTTGGTGCAAGGAAATCTTGAGCGTTCCTCTATTTGCCCATTGCGCATTGTCGAAAAGACGCTATTCCATCTGCAAAAGTACTACCGGGAGTCAGAACCCGTTTGTATAATGGAAAAGAGTATTTCGGTGACATTTCTCCAAAATGATTTCTGTCAGAGATATGACATGTTGGAAGCATCTGTGTGAATGTTGTTATCATATACGGTGCCTGACAAAAGTTAATGGAATATCTAATGTTTAGAGGATAGAGAACCAAGCACTGCAAGCACACACATAAGGCTTCTATGTGTACTACTACTACTATCTAACGAGATTGTGACGTCAAAAGAAGAAATATACATACAATGAAAATTTTTGCAAATTATATTTGAATAGAAATAGTTTTCATAAGAAAATAATTGCAATCGATAGAATAGACTTATAAAATGTGTACCCCCCCATAACTATTTTCTTGTTTCAAAGAGAAATTAAATCATATCTATTTCTATATATATTATTAATTTGATAATATACAGGGTGTTTCCAAATTAAATGGCAAAACTTCGGGAGCGTGTAGAGGAGTAAAAAACTAAGAAAAAAAGTCCTATAGACATATGCTCGTTTTTGCTCCGTTTCAGAGAAATCGAAAAAAAATGTTTACATTTCTTGCCATATCTAGCACCGACATATTTGATTACATTTTCCACTTTCTGTTATGAATTTGTCAGTCGCTCTTTGAAAGCCTTTAACAGTAGATGAATTTTGTCTTTTGCAATATGCCGCGTACGTATTCTAATAGTGAATATGCTGATATGGTTTTTGTATACGGTTTCTGCAACGGTAATGCTTTAAAGGCGGTGCGAGAATATGCACAGTAACTTTAGCTTATTTTGTTTTTTATTTCGAATAATTGATTTCCAGAGGTCTATAGTTATTTATTAATTAACTAAACAAAAGGAGAGTATTTTTCAGTATTTTAATCTATTGATTGTAAATTACAATCTATTGATTGTAAATATTATTTTATTGAAATATATTTTCATATTAATATTTTTTACAAGAGCTTTTATTGTGTATTTTTTCGCTTATGATATTACAATCCATCTATCATAAATGGTAGTGGGTGAATAGGAGCTTTTTCTCCGAGATTTATTTTTTATATTCGGCATTAAATTTACATAATATTTCATGACATGTTGAATGGATAAAAACGATTACGATGTAATTTAAATAAAGAGAAGTTTTCAAAAGCATTTACATTTTCGTAATTAAACTGGGAAAGCTGTTTTCGCACAATAATAGATACATATTTTGCAAATTATAAAATTGAATGTAGGTCACGAGTAAAAAAGATGAAAGCAAAATTATTATGTGGATGACCAAACCTTTGTCATGATAACTGGATTGACGAACGTCCAGACACGGGTATGACAGACATTCTACGCATCACGGCGCAATCATGCGATATCTACGGTTGACTGGCGCCCATTCCTATATTCTATAGGAATAGCATCAGTAAGACTTAGAACTTTGTTGAATGTTTGATATTTGTTCTATTAGTTTCAAGTATGCATGAAATTGCACAAAATAACTATAACTATCTCGCTATTTCATGATGAAAGAGAGAGAGAGAGAGAGAGAGAGAGAGAGAGAGAGAGAATTTATTAAACCTTGTAATGACCTTTGTATTATTCTTTTTAATATATTTACATTTATATAGTAAATATTTTTTAAAATAAATTCCGCGTAGGGGGTTGATTTATTTTTTAAATAGAATCTTAGTATTTTTTACCATATGACTGACGTAAGATTAGTTTTTACTTACGGAGTTAAGGTTTCTTCTATTATTATTACAACAAATCATGATTTGTCGAAGGACAAAATGGGTGTTTTATTGTTGTGAGCTGCCACAGATCGTCATTTAAATTCTGTAAGGACGCTACTAGGGGCCATTTTTCTGCTCATACAGCAATCCCTCCCCTTCCGTCGAAACGGATATTTATGCCTCGTGTTTCGTAGGAATCTCAGGAGTTCAAGAACACGACGCGACGCGACGGTACGATTTCGCATCACGAAAACGCGGCGGCAGGCAATGCCGGCAGACATTTCCATTACAAAGACAGCCGCTTTTGGGTGGATCAAGCCGCAAGGATGCTACTCGAATATGTATGTGAGACACTCGTGAAAGGAGCTGCCTGACCTCGAACTCGAAATATATCCGTCAGACTACCCATTCCGACGACTCCTAACAGTTCCGGAATGCTTTCCTACGCGTATTTTCCGGAATATGAAAGATTGCAAACGTAGAAATATTACGATTATTTTCAATATTACGATATTCAAAATGCGTTACGAAAAGTGATGCTGTTACAACAATCATTTATGCTTTAAAGAGCATTTGTACAACAAGCGGTAATTTAAGAATAGAGTACAATATGTAATATTTGTTTTCATATATCACAGATTGTGAAATTAATTTCAGTAGCGTTTCATTTTATATTATATAAATTTTGTACGTTGATATTTTTGTTGAATTAACTACATAAAATTAATGGCTTTATTCATCGCGCCGCGCATTCGTGAGAAAGATCTCAAGAATAATAACATAAGAAAAACATAAGAAAATAATAATGAATAAATGAATCTATTTGTAAGTTTTAAAGGCTACTCATAGTTTCACAATATTGGCATAATATTGCCACCGAAATAACATTGCGTGGATTGATCGTATTTGTCTATTTTGTTTTTAAAATGGAATTTTTTTATCTGAGATTAGACAAGAAAATAATGACAGAAATTCAAAGAAATAAGAGAAAGAGGTAAAATACCAAAAAAATAAAAATTGAAGAAATAAATATATGTAGATAGAAAATAAATCAAGAATGTGGAAATTATATATGATATAAATCAGATAATAAAAAATAAATCGTATAGTATTATCATAAATTATAATTAATAGTAGGATAATAAAAGTTTGATAATTAATAATTGAGTTTGATGAAGATAATTTCTTTGATGAACATTTCTATAATTAAGCCGAATAGAAAAAAATTGCGGGAACTTTATTTTTCTTATATAGGGAAGGAAACTTTGCGAGACGGATGTAATTAAGTCATAAAAGTTATTGGTACTCTTCAAACTTTTTATAATCTTAAAAATTAAAAGTTATATAAAAATCAAAGTTACTAAATCAGTTAAGATATCTTTTAAGAAATATTTAATCAAGAACTGTTGATTTACCTTTGTAATAAATTTCTGCGTTATGTTTATGGCATATATGTATATGTTACTAATTTTTTCACAGCAAATGCTTCTTCCGCCATGGTTTCTTACCATCGATTTTCCTCTAATTTCCGACTATTTAAGTTCGATATAATCTAGTTTCGCGGTATGCCATACGCATAAAATTTCATATGATAAAATCGAAATACATTAGAAATTGATTAAGTTTTATGTAGAAGTATGCCATAGCAATTGCCTTTGAAGCTACAAGTAATCCTTGTACAAAATTCGAGCCTGAAAATCGAAAGAACAATGATAACCTTGAAGAATAAAGAAATTTATGAATTATTTGCTAACGTAGACATTCTTAATTTTGATAATTATTTACGCTGTACGAGATTTTTTATTAATTAGTTTAAAAATTAAAAATTGAAACAAATATTTTTTATATTTATAATTTTATGAGAGACATTACATTAATCTATCATCCTACCATATTGCTTGTCTTTTATATATCTAACCATATAATAGATAATATAGCTTTTATATAGCGTGAATCAAATTTATGCATATTAATTAGCAATACGCGTTTATTTGAAATTGTTTTTACATCTTTGTATTCGTTAATATGTTTACATCTCTTTACGGTACTGAAGTTAACATGTATTTTATTTTTAAATGTATATTTTTTAAAATGATTCATATTAATCGCTTTTAAATAAAATAATTAAATGATTAATTATTTAAATGATTATAAATGGAAAGAAACAATTTACATAACAATTAAAATTTGCTGTAACACGTTTATATACATATTAATTAGATTGAAATAAATACTCTCATCAATTAGAATGATAATGTTTTTATCAAATCTTAATAATAACTAATTTTAATATTTTTATTCTGAAATCAATTCTTTTCTCTTTTCCTTTTTTTAAATAATGCTAATAAGTTCACAAAATAAAACGTAAAGTACATAGCAACAGCTTACTTAAAGCTTATCAAAATTTCTTTGAAATATAATGAATAGAATAGTCGTTGTAATTTTATTTTATTAAATATTGAATATTTCAAAAGGAAAATAATTTTCTAAAAGCCTGCAGTCTTGGAGCTTGTTTAATATAACGAGCTCTGTGGCGTACACAAGGACGCCGCGTACCGTGTTGTCAGTCGCACAATGAGACTCGAGTCGGCAGGTAGCGGCGTGTGGCTCTCTGCTTGTCTCCGGATTACCTATTAAAACGCAATCACGTCAAGTACGAGGAGAAGCTAAACGCGATTATTTTGTATGAAACAATTAGCTCGCGATTATCGGCTCATATAATTAAATTAATTTTCACGATTAATTGTAAATGAATCGAGTATACTTTTATTATACAAAGTAAATATGTCGAATATGTCACTTCAAAAGAAATGGAAAATTATATAAAATATCATTTTATTGCAATATTTATACGCGTGCAGACAATAAAGAGTTTCTTTAATGATATTTAGATTTAAATGTATCTTGCACTGAAGATGCTTTAAACGTAATTTTTCATCATTCTTTTGGATTAAGGGCGTGAAATACACGAATTATGATACTATATACATTTTTGAATTTTGATTTTATATAATTTATAACTAATTTTAAACTTTATATTAAATGTTGGATAATTGTATCTAAATTAGTCATTAAATTTATTTTATTAATTAAAGTATCACATCGCGCGGTTGATTAGAAAGCAGATATATTTATAAATCCATCGCGTTTCGATAGGATTCCGTCGCAGTGTAAAATAATAAAGTGCGCATTATGTATGATTAATACCGGTAGTGTCTCGTCAAATGCGGATTATTATTCTAATGCTCAATATGTGCGGTCGTAATTAATGCGATTGTGTATACGGGTGCATGAATGATGTTGAGAGAAGGAGGAGACCAGAGCTTTCCAACGGAGCCACACCACTGCTGTGTATTAGTGAGTGACATATTATTTATCATTAAGGTAATGGATTTTCATTAAATTTAGATCATCATAAAATTTAGATTAGACTCAAGATTAGAATAGAATATATATATATATATACAAATGTATGCATACATATGAAAATTAAAGCACATAAGAATATAAATAAATATAACTCATATAGATTTACATTAATTTTGATGGCCTATACATGTTATATATACATATAACTATGTAACATATATATGTATATATGCATACACACATACATAATGAAAAAAATAGTGCCAAAAAATTAACGCGGATATTGGTGTACAACTTGAATTTATTACAATTTGCATTTATATCAACAATGCTGAAACTAGCAGATATTTCGACCAATATACATATATATCATGTATATATTGTATATAAAACATAAATTAACGCAAATATTTAATGTTGGAGTTAGTATAATTGTTAATTTATTGAATGTTAATTTTGTTATTTATGTAACGACTATGAATACGAAACTAAAGTATTATAATCGAATTATATATAAAGCTTCAAGTTGAATTATAAAATTTAAGCATAGTACACACACACATACACACACACATTGGACTATTACGATTCGTACCACGCAATAATAAATAAAATAAAATTTTCCTATGCTCGGCCGATGCCGAAAAATGTCAATACTTCATTTAGTTGAATCAAAAAATACGTCTGTGAGATATAAATTTGATATTTACCTAAATTCGTTACTATTAACACCCAATTCATCGTCATTCGCGTATCAGGTGTTCCTTTATCTCTTTCCTATTATAATATTTTATTTCTCATGAAAATAGAGATAAACCTATCGGAGTTTATAGTCAGAGAAATTAGTACATTTGTACAATATTTTGTTAATTTTGTAATTTTATTAATATTTTTATATATACATATATAATTCTCTTTATGATTTAAATAAGTTGTATATTTACAGAATAACAATAACTATCGATTATAATTAGTTAATTCAAACGGTTAATTAATTTCAAAAATTTAGCCTTTGTTTTCTATTGATTATAGTATGAATAAATGTATTAAATCGAGGCACTATGTCACAAACAATCATTTCGAATTTATTGGCGAGTCTGCGAGCAAGAATATATGTCCATTTATAGTTTCATAAGTCTAAAGGAAGGACTTAATTTGATGTACACACCGGGGTAAATTTCCTTTATTTTAATAATTGTCGGAGCGAAAATTAGATTCCTAGAATTTAATTCAAATTATCTTAATTGACATCAACAGTTTATATTTACGAAAATGGAGTTTAAACTAGCTTTACTATTAACACTCTCCTGTGTTTACTCACCACTACTACTTCGGATTGTGATGTTAAAAGCTAGAAAATAAACAATAAAAATTCTTGCAAAATATATTAAAATAGAAATATTTTAATAAAACAACATTTACAATCTGGACCTGGATCAATTTTTTCAGTTCGGTTCGGTTTCGATTCCGGTTCAATAAAATATCGAATAAATGTTCCGGTTTCAGTTTCAGTTATTTTTTACCAGTAAAGAAAACCGAATCCGTAAAAATTACGATTTTTAATGTTTTTTTTCGGTTCTACTTACTCGTTTTTTTCTATTTATTTTTTAAATTTATTCTATTAAGAAGAGCAAGGGAGAAGGGGAGGAAAAAGAGAGGAAAAGAGAGCGTATTCATCCGTTCAATCTAGAGAGCCTAGTCGAAGAGACGTCAACTGATCACGTAACTCTGAACAAAAATTACGTAAACATTATTTTAAGCACATTTCTCTTGGTCCTTTCTTACAACTTATTTTATTCTTATAGATAGATCTCAGTTATTTATACACAAAGTCTACATATGTATTCTTGAATTTCATGACTTAGAATATATTCTTGCACATGTTGATAAGGAAGATCTAAATAAAAAAATGCTAGTATCTTAAAAAAAGTTTACATTAAATATGTCTCGCGATCCCGCCAGATTTCTTATATCATATGAGGTGTTGGAGGTATTTGCATTCCGGTTGTTAAGAGAGCTGGCGATGGTGGTATACTGGATTGAACATTGGTGATTTCGAATGGTGAAGGACCAAAGATTAAGAATAAGGATAAAGATCAAAAATTAAGAACCGAATAAAGAACCGAAAGAACCATAAAATTTTACAGTTCGGTTACGGTTTCGATATTATAAACTTTATAAAATTTGAGTACGGTTTCGATTTCAGTTCACTAAAAAAAAGGGTTCCGAAATGTGGCTTTCGGTTCCGACTTCGGTTCGGTCCGGGTCCCTGCTTACAATTGATAAAACTGACTTGTAAAATATACCAAAAACTTTTTTGTTTTGTTAATTAATAAACAACCATATATCTAGAAATAAATTATATACAATCAAAAACGAAATAAGCTCACAGCTGTGACAACTGTTAAATTAATAACATATAGAAATAAATGTAATTTAATTTCTCTTCAAAACAAAAGAATTTTTCGGTACATTTTATGATTTTGTTCTATAATCAATTGCAAATATTGTTTTATTGAAAAATAATTCTATTTGAATATAATTTGCAAGAAATTTTGTTGTATGTTTTATCGCTTCTGACGTTACAATCTAGAATAGCGAAGATGAATGAACTTAAATTATAACTAAATTAAATTATAACTGATTTTTATATAGAAGGAACTAATTATGAGAATGTGCATTCCATTTGAGTTCTACAACGGTCACGAGTATTATTTTTCTTTGTTTAACATTTGACACACAACGTGGATGAAATGATTAAATTCTATGAGAGTTGTGAGCGTTAAGTGGAACGCAGCCTGAGTGTTATTTTCAATTGTTTTAAGTTAGAGATACATTATAAATAATTTTTTGCTTTAATATTTTTGGAAATATATATTATATAAATATAATATATTAATAGATTATTAATACAATAGAAATCAATGTATGTCATATTAAGACGTAAAATGTGTACAGAATTTACGTGGTAACGAATGAATCAGTAGAAATGGCACACTGCAAAGATCAATTTCTTGTCCATCTCAAACAACGTGGCTCTCTTCAAGACGATAACAAAATGGATATTTGTGATCTCGAGTCCTTCCTGCACAGTCTTGATACTTTAATGTATAAAATGAATGATATAGAAGTGTTGCAGGTATATTTTATCAAAGAATGACAATCGCATTTTTTAAATAAAAAAATGTTAGACTTAAAGTTTAATATAATTTGGCAATACTATTTTATTTAGACAGCTTTTTTGAAAATTGACCCATCTGATGATCCTCGAGTTGCATTTGATCGTTTCTTTGCCAAGACACAGTTTCCGTATACATGCGAATGGAAAGAAGTCGATAGACAATTAAAAATTCTAATGAAAGATTAGCTTAATAAAATTGATTATAAAACAATGCTCGAAAAGATTTATGTTATTGCGCTTAATTTTCTACTATTAAAGTAATATGCACGAAAAGATCGATTTGAAATATTTGAAAATTCAAATACAGATCTGAAAATTATTTTGTTGGTCAAAATAATTATATGGGACGTCCAATTATGATGAACAATATTGTTAAAAATTTTGACATTTTAGCATCTATCTTAAACTACTACATTTTCTACATTTTCTGAGAGAAGAAAATGGTTGCAATTATCATAATTTAATTATAATTTATATGCCATTTATATATCATTTTATATAGATGCCAATTATATATTTTTTGTAAAACTATAAATACAATAATAATAATTATTATTATTATTAAGCAGTAATGACTATAAAAATGGAACTTTTGATTATAAAACCATAATTATTTTACCATACAATTATAGTGGCAAATACTAAACACTTTTCTCTCAGTGTACATAATTATTTTGATAATTTAATAAAATTATTTTTAAATCTGTGCGTAGCTAAATTTTTACGAATTCCAGCAAAATTGTTCTTTCCTTGATGGAATTTTGTAATACATTTTGTAATACTCGCACAAGAGTTTTTTGCACGCGTGTAAAAAGCTAAAGATGATACTTTAACAAGTCAGGCGCCATATATTAGTTGGCGACAACTTTCAAAAAGATGAGATGTGATTATGAAACTGGAAGAAAGCTTTCAGGCGAATCAGTTGCTGTATTGCACGATAGTAAAGTATGAGTGAAAGAACAGAATGGGAGAGTGGAACTTCGTTCACACAAGTGTTCGCCGTTTGTTTCTACATGTCTTTTTGGCCATTACGTTGCTGCAAATCTATTGCGAAGATGAAACAAACGGACGAAATTTATTCTATTTCACGACAAGTTCCTTTGTTATATGCATGTGCGTTCGACTCTATGTGGCTCATTGCTTCGCGTGGTATTGCTGCGAAATATTCGTGTTTATCGAGAAACGCAGCAAAGGTTGAGAGGACAGTCCCTAATATCGATCTCCCAGCTCGATACATAGTTTATTGAATTTGCGACATAGTCGGTTATTTGTTTGTAAAGAGAAGAGCTATCGAATTTTGACTTTGATTGATCGAAGTACTAGTTTCAGAGAGTTTAGCGAATGACAAAGTTCATAAGCTCGAGAAACGCAATATGAACAACTTGCAGCGCCCGAGGTTTAATTTAATTACTTGTATTTTTATGAAAGAAGCTAAATAGACTTCTCTTTATTTTGTAAGAGTAGCTCTTTCCTCGGGAAACGGTAATCTGAAATTTATTCTTCAGGCGTGGACTGGCTGACTGTTATTCCGTAGAAAACTCCCTTCTAGAGAAAGAGAGGGAAGGGGAAGGAAACTACAAAGTTGAAAAACGAAGTGTGTTCGTTGATTTCACTTTACGCTCGTGTGCGCATTGTTTTATTCCGCTTTCCATTTGTTGAGATATAAAATAATGAAACGTTCTGTTACAACACAGTCGTTATCTTTGGAATTTTGTTGATTGTCAGAATTAATTCGTGATTGGCAACGGTGAACAGAAATTCGGTTCAATTAATTGCTCGCAGAGTTATTTAATCAAGTTACCGAGTAAAACTGACAAATACTAGGAAATTCAAGAATAATTGGTTGATTAAACAAAATGAAGAAAATACACATGCCGCTCGGAAATGAGTGGCTTCACGAACGAGTAGATCTCTAGATCTCTATTTACTGTGGTTTAATAGTATTTGCTTATTAATTTGTTACGTGACATCCTCGTGAATGCAAGCAAATTGTCTCCTGTTGAAATAATATTTGATCGTTCTGCTTATTTTACGAAATATTTATTGTGGTCATGAAGGTATTTTGTATTTATTTGCAATTCATTAGGACGTTATCAATTGAGTCGTACGACATCAAAACCACACTAATTAATTGGAACAATATTATGAGCGTTATTCTTCCAAAAAGATATATACATGTATATATTGTATATGTATGAGCATAAATTTAAATTAATTAATATCCGTCCGAAATTAAAATCATCCGCTTTAGAAATATTGAAACTCAAATTGCTTTACTAAGAAGATTATATTTTAATCGATAATGTATAACCAATAAGATATAACTTTTTTTTCTCTTTCTTTTTCTCTTTGTCTCTCTTTTCACACAAGTGCATCGATTTCAACCATACTTTTCACCGGGAAATTGTAATCATAACATTCGCTGAAAGCAATTTAAGTTTTGAAGAAAAGCAAAGGGACGAAAGATCCACTGAGTGCAATTAGACAATTCTTTTTCTCGGGTATCTACATTGACAGTTGGTAGTTTAATTAACGAGTCTGTCTGTGCGGAGGTATAATTAATTTCTACGATTTCTCGCAATATTTGTACGCTCTTGGCGTTTATTTAAGATGTAAAAGTGTGAGGATGAAACTCCGAACGGTCGAGAGGAAAGTAGCTCAAATGGTGGACATATTCAACATCACCGTCGGGTGGAAATTGCTTTTCCTATTCGCTGTACAACAATTCGTGCCCGCGTATATGCGTCACGCGCACATATAAACGCCTGGAGCTCTGATATTTTCAGTATACGCGATATCGCCCAGCGCGCAAATAGAATCCGCAAATCCTTTCCTTCTCTTTTCGTCGCCCGCTGGGTATATGTACATGTCGCCCTTTCCCTATTCACTTCGTCCCTTTTATTTCTCTCCGTGATTGTATTTTCTTATGACGAAGTGCTTCCCCTTGCTTTACGTCATTACGTCGTTAATTCGCGCAGTTGATTTTACAATTTTGTAAATAGGCTTCATTACGCCGTTTGTAATTTTATACCTTCTTTTCATCTCTTCTGATGTTACAAATATAATTTTCTGACTTTTAATAATATATTTGAGTTTTGTAATTGACATTTGTAATTTTAAAAATTATGAGCTTATATAAAAAGTGAATATAAAAAAGGAATAGAAAGATGAAAAATTTTGATTTTCTGCTACATAGTTTCGTGAAAGTATATTTGCTTTTATATTATGTAAACGTTTAATGGTGTATATTATATCATGTATCACAAAGATTGATTTATGTTATGTAGAAGGATAAAAAAATATATACTTTATGTATTTCTGTCCAAATTAAGTTTATAAAAAGCATTGTAGGCAAGATAATTAGAAGAATAAGGAATAAAATTCATGCAAACATTTAAATCTTCGCGGTTCTTTCTCTTGTCGATCACCGTCACATAATCCTTTTTTCTTTTCATCCGTTTACTATCTCTGGTTTTCCATCCTCTGCGTAGCGACGAAAAGCTCTCTTGGTAAATTGAATGGCTTTGCGAGCAGGATGGAAGCACCTAATAAGGTCGTGCCGGTTTATTGAAAGTTGGATTTCCGCACGTCTCTTCAATGTGGGGACCAGACTGAACTTAACAATGAAAGATTCTTACGCGAAAAAAGTCAGAAATCACGTTTAGTGGCAGAGGTTATTAAGTTTTCGAATATATATATTATACATATATATATGTATATATATATATTATACACATATATATATTATACATATATATATGTATATATATATATTATATATACATAGGATATCCCGAATTTGAATTCGGCTAAAACTTCGGGAGCGTGTAGGGGATCGATAAATTAAGAGAGAAAAAAAAGTCCTTTAAAGATATTTACTCGTTTTTACTTCGTTTTGAAGAAAATCGCAAAAAAAAGGAGAAAACGTAGTATTCATTTACACTTATTTATATTCACGTTATCATTTGCTTAATGCAGATGTTGTTCAAAGTGTTGGCTTTTTGCAGCAACGCACGCATCTTGTACGGGCAGCTCGTGTTTCAGCCAAACATTGATCTGATCAACGTAATGATTCGCCGATCCGGCACTCTTCTATCTGAAAATCGGCGCGCATACTTTCGAATTGCCTTTGAGGCATTAGCTCGGACCTTCATGCAGACAGCGGCACTTTGACACCCAAAGTGATAGGTGAAAAATAGGTGATAGGGGCAAATTTTACCCCCATAATCCGTTTTTCACCAATCAATGGTCGGGATCAAAGCGCTGTCCGCATAAAGATTTGGGCTTATCGCTGAAATCGTGCACGAAAGCAATATTATTCCGTTTTGAAAACAATAATATTCTGAAAATTACGTTTTGACTTTTTTTGCGATTTTCACCAAAATGAAACAAAAACGAGCATTATATCTCTAAAAGATTTTTTCTTTTAGTTTATCGATTCCCTATTATACACGCTCCCGCGCGAAGTTTGTCCATTTAAAATTCGGGACACTTTAATATATATGTATATCTATATATATATGATACAAGAAAAGTAAAATGCAACGTTAAAAGTTTTAACTATACATTTTAACTATTAACTTTTTCTATTTTTAAATTATAAGCATCAATAAGAGAGATATTTAGAAGTTTTAAACTAATTTTTAAGAATCTGCTATTTCTGTTTAAGAAAAGGATATGATATTTTGATAACTTCAAGTCACAAATTTGTTAAAATCGAAAAATAGTAAATTTTAGATCTTGGAGATTTTTTAATTTGCCATTTTTTCTTTATAAAGAAAACTGTGTCTGTTCCAATTTATACGTTGAAGTATCGAACGTCACACTTTTATAATTTTAGAATCGAATGTCATAAATTTTTAAAAAACTTTTATGTGGTTTTACGTATAGCATTACATATAAAAAAATATTTTTATAGTTATTACATATAACGTAACAAAAATATATTTTAAAAAAGATGTATGTATTAAATTTATAAGACATCAACTGTGCGAACTCGAATCTGCTTATGATAGCATAAAAAAATTTTATGGTCGACATTTCCGTAGAGAAAGACAGAAATGGATTATGCTGCGCTGTTCTTATATCTATTCATGTTTCCTTATCAATAACTGAATTCAATGCTTGATGACCGCAACGTAGTTGGAATCTTAATAAGATATTTTTATAGGTTTCTCGTAAAGATGACGATAATCCCCCATACAACACAAGATATTTTCGAAATTATATACGATTCATTTGCATTTGATTCGTCCAAAAAAAGTAAATTTTAATACATTTTTTTTATTAATAAAATTATTATTATCACAGTTTTATATATATTATTATACGTGTATAATAATGCTTTATAATTTATAAAAATAAATACAATTTATGAAAGATTTGTAATAACATTAAGTAAAATTTTATTTTTAATGAGAGAGAGAAGCATATTTATTGACTTTTTTATTAAAATAATAATACAGTGTTTGTTACAGTAAGAGAGATTGAAAAAGAGAGAGAGAGAGAGAGAGAGAGAGAGAGAGAGAGAAAGAAAGAAGGAAAAGAGAATTATTTGTATCACAAAAATAGTAATAGCAAAACAAATGCTTTATTATTTTGCTTCTTTCTCCACAAATGCTTCTGTTAATAAAAACTTTTTATATAACTTCCTCTTATATTCACGATCTGTAAAAAAGCATATAACTTTTATCTTATTATCATATACGATGGGTGAAGAAGCTGCACATAATGTAAACTTTATTTAAGCTGAAACTGCACGGATCTCGCACCTATTCTTTAAAGCGATCGCGTCAGAAATGGAAACGTTTCTCCTTCCTATAGCAAAGCATCGCTATTGTTTGGCGCATGAAACGCAAACAGCGATTAGAGATCCGCTCTGACGTCAATGGCACCGCAAAGTGGCTGCTGCAACTAAAGCAACATCTACTCTGAAACGATCACATACATTGATAGCATTGTGTCGCGCGATAACAGCACCCTCGTTGTGCAAATGTCGATCGATAGGGGCACGCACATACATGAACATACATTTCGACCGGTAGCATGGGAACGACGAATTACAAACATAAAAACAATAAAAGTAGAAAATTCACTGGATACGACCCAACTGTATGCACCGAAAGATAAATTAATCCTTCGAGATTGAACATGCACTTGTTTGCTTTATTTATCTGTTTGTTTAATTAAGTTCCGTGTCAGTGATCGTGAAATCCAGCGATACATTTTCGTTACAAAATGGCGTTGGATTTGTAGAATTAAGTAGGAGGAACTGCTGTCAGTTTCCTGTAAAATATTGTATACAGCTTATAGCACTGTTTTCCTTGTTTATCCTTTCAGATGAATATTATTCAAAATAATGGATCATAGTATGATATTGAACGATTTGAATAAAGATTGAAATTCTAAGAAAAATGCTAAGGGAGCGTGCAATATCAAATTTTGCGAAGCGTACAATAACAGTTGATCTGCATTCGGAGAAAAGAAGAGATAACTTCTTATCTTGGGAATATTTTTCTATGATGGTACGTTAGACTGAATCTGATTTATAAAATTGAAGAAAACATTTCAATCTATAAAACTTCGTAAACACAGTACGAGTTATAAAATTTCTATTAAAACTTTAACAATAAGTTTAGAAATATGTTTTTTTATTGTTATTGCTTAAACTTTGATATTATCGGTATTGATTAAAGGTCAAAGTTGGCTGCTGCTAAAGCTTGCTAAATTCTGTATAATCAAAGTTGAATTCACCTAAATTTCACCTAAAGTGTACTCAAACTTCAGTTCATAATATTATTATTAGTCAGATTTAACTTTAACAATATTCTACAATATGGAGACAAAAGTTTTGCCATAGAAGTATATTTAACAACGCGGCTATATCTTGTCCAGCAAGAATATTTTAAAATCATTTCATATAAAACTACGAGTTTATTTATATTCACTTCATAATATTAAATTCCGACAATTTCATTTATTCGAGCAGTTCTTTCCATTTTTACTATTTATAAATCTGTCTAACGGTGATGCCACTATGTTGCGCTTATTAGTTGCTAAACTATGAGTACTTCTGTAATTTCTCCTGGGCTGGAACTATCTCCCTGGGCACTTTCTTTTTATTTAACGAGCATATGAGGGAAGTTGCAGAACCGCCAAGTTTCGGCGGTTTCAGCATCGTAAAAGTAAAATGCCGATGAGTTGAAAAACAGTTATTTGCAGTTAAAGATTTAAAAATTTTATGTCTTTTTAAAGCGGAAATATATAGAACACGTTGATCATGTAATTATAATTTATATATCGAGTATCATATTGTGATGTTATATAATTATAATTTCTTACTCGGCTCAATGTGATTAATGTTTCTGTTTCAAATTGTAATAATAAAGGATTCACGTACTGCATAATGCATAAAAACCCATCATGTAAAATCGCAGTGCTAAATTAATTCAGTTTCCTTTGAAGTCGTTACTCGGTAAAACTCTGGCGAATGAATATTTCATTCTCCGTGTGGTCAAAGAAAACAGCAATGTCACTGTGCCGATTAATTCCTGACGATTAGTCGTAATCCTAAAATAATATCCAGCCACTGCTAAATCAGCAAATAACGGAAAAAAATACCTGAAGTTAAAACGCGATATTCCCACTTTTATGTTAACACGAATCGAGTTATCTTATTCGATTTCCGGTAGTTATCGCTTAACGGAAAGTTGTCATGGGATGTATTATCGCGCCGTACGTTTCACACACTTCAGGGAACACTGCGTCAGAATCTGCAAAACCGCGTTATGTCACCTCGGGACCACCGAATCAATAGAGCTAGCTGACTGGCGGCGGTTAACTATTTGGACTGCCGCAAGTTTGGATCCATGCTTGCGTGGGCGGATGTTGTTAGGCGACGATTAAAATCGTCGTGCAAAGTTGACGCGCGTGTACATAAGTACGCATTTACACCGTAAATCTTGAAGATGCAAAATTTTCGTCAACATTAATTGTGGACATTTGTACGATCCCTTGCAATTACATATTTGTAGTTACAAATTGCGGAATCGTTTTTTCCCCCACAGAACGATAAGCGGAAATCCTCGACTGCTGAGTGGATTATGGCGTAATCCTTCTGCGACATTCGAAAATCTGCCGCAGCGGCGTATTATCCTGGGTCCCTTTATCGTTCTGTTCGTAATTTTATATAAGAGCTCGTAATCCCCTTTATCGTAGGTGATTAAGATCTTTATGTTTCATCCTTTTACTTCGTTTTTATGATAATAAATTGTTACACTTCGTAAAAATTTCGCAACCATAAACATATATTAATTGGCGTATTAGAGATAATCTTTATTTTAACGCAACTATCATTAAGCTATTTTAGACAAAAACTACGAAGTATGTATATTAAAAAAGATGAATATTGCATGGATCAACTAACATGTACTCTATTTTAAGTATTATGTATTTTTTGTGTACTCTATCTTAGACATTAAAAGGTTTTTTTGTATATCCGAAAGTCATGGGACTGATCCTTTTATCGAGTAATGGAAGTTATTGAAACGATAGCCGCTTTGTAAAGCGGGATTTAAAGTTTTATAGTTTTAAGTTTTAAGGCGGATTTCAATATAATCTACTTTCATCCATCGAACAAAGGGAGAGAAAAAGTCAGAGAAAAAAATAGAATTATTTTTATTTTTTATCCGTTTGCAGATTTGAAAAGGGATAGAGGATTTAGAAACGGTTTGGAGAGATAAAATTAGTTTCTAGAATGACGTCATTGTCCGGTCTTCATGCGAAAGTATTTTATTCCTCCGCTTTCACGGTATCAGTTATTCAAGTCACGAAGTCACGTATTTAAGCGGCCGCAAACAGCTCCGAGGTTGCATAGCCGTTGTAAAAAATTCGGATGTGACACTGTCGAAGAAAAATGGGTTGCACGAGTTTTGGATATTCGTAAGACTTCCTCCGTATTTTATAAAAATATTTTGTCATTCTTATTTACACTTGTATCGTAAAATTGCGAAATTCTCTACGATCTACATCTTGTGTCTGTGTTGTCTGATTAAACTTGGCTACGTAAAAGGAGCGGAATATTTTTCTAGAAAAATTTTCATTTTCTGTATTTTTTATAAATTATGGCTACACTTTTTCATACGATGTTATTAATTTAAATTAAATTTTAATTCGCATATATGAGATACGATAACAGGAAAGGACGAAATTTTCAAGTTTCTAAAATTATATCGAATGGCACAGTAATAGCGAGACTGTAATTGCTTTGGTGGATGCAAGGCATGTGCACCGAAAGCCACGGAGAATTATCAAAGCATTTCAGTTGGTCCACTGGCGCGTCGACTAAGGTTCGACTAATAAGATTGCAGGAATACACTCAATGAGCAGTAACGAAGCAGCTTGGAACTGCTTCGGGGGAAATTGGCATAAATGGAACAGCGACTGCAAACCGACGCGTCCATTGTTAAGCGTTTGTAATCAATATGCGCCTAGAGTACGTATTAAACTGGCGCATGAGAGACTCAGTACGACGGATTAATCTGAGATTATGCCCGTGATACTTCTCTTTAAATGATTAAAATTGACTATTCATTTATTAAGCCGTTATCTCTCTCTGTGTCCAAATATTTCCCTTTACATCAAATAAAATTTCTTCTCGTTATCTCTTTGAAATATAAATTTATTTGAAAAAATTGTTATCAGAAGAGAAAAAGAATTTTTTATAGAAAAAAATATATTTTAAATAAATTATTTGTTGCCTTTAATCCAGCCAACACTGGGTATTATAGTGTGTGATAAATTATTTTATTCTATTAATTAAAAAACGTTAAATTTCGACCTCTAGTTTGAGTCCTCTCTCTTCAGTATAACAATTTATTAAATAAATATATTTAATAATATTAGGTATTAAAATATGAGGATTTTATGATTTTGTAAACAAATTGTGAATTATATTCTTGGCGCAGTTTATTGATTACTCTAAATTGATAAATTTGTAATAATTAACAAATTGCGTCAAGAGTAATTTATTGCATAAAACTGCAATAACAAATATTATTTCATGATTTAAAAGTAAAAATGAAGAAATGTGATAAGTATCTCGGAAATGATACAATTACATTTTTTACTTCTAAATCACAGAATAACATTGTTGATTGTTGAAACTGCCTTTGGTGTTCTCTGTAGACACTCTATATAGACATTAGATGGACGATAGACCTGATCAACAATGATATCCGATGTCATGCGGATCGCTATTATCAGAATTGCAGTAGCAAGAATGCCTTCTCTTGAACTCGAGGTACTTCCCTTTATGGCGCACTTCGTCAAATTACTCGTCGCGTGAAGTAAATCGAGCTCTTGGCGTCAACTACTGCTTTAGACTCATCTCCCTGCTCTTACACCGTTTACCATTCAATGCAACTTGCATTCATGTTCCATTTGTGGATCGGCCCAACTGACGGTGTGAATAGATGTTGCCTCCCGTTTCGGCCATTTCTTATGAGAACAGGCATCTGTGCGAATCACTCCTTTTGCATAGTCCGCAGCGGTTTCATTAATTTTCTAAAGCTTCAATTTTGTAACGTACAACATGTATATTGTAGCGTTCGAATTTTTGTAGCCGATTAAATGGACTTAAATTTAATTAAAAATCAATATAGGAAACAAATTAAAAGTCACATGTAGAAAAAACAAATGTATTTTTTATATAATTTCTATACCTTTCTTTTTTCTTTCAGTTAAAATATTGCAAAGATATTTTATTTTATTTTTTTTATCTAAATATATATATATATATATACCTATAGTTCCCTAATAATATGTTTCGCAATTACTGCATGTAGTTCATTGTATTTTGTATAAAAACAATTATAATTTAATATTCACATCATGGTTGTTACCATAGACTTATATAAGTCTGTGGTTGCTACAGATTTGTTCTGTACAGTTAGAAGTTGCATCAATCTAATTCTAATTAATCACTGACTATCAAATGTTGTGAAATTGATCACCGGTGACAGGGCAAGAGGCCAATTGCGTAATTTGCTTACTGGAAGGGTTAATGTGCGTTTCGCACTGAACGGGAAAATGCGCGTAATCGTACGAAAATTCGATTAGCGAAGTTCCAGGATGCACGACGGCGATAACAGTTAATTGTGCGTTTCATTAGCGGACGCTTCCGCACCGCACTGTGCACGTTGTTGCTAAAACAGGGTTTTAACGGCGAGTAACCCGATAGGTTTTAAGTTGACATTCTGTGCAAGGTATAATAAATTCATCTAGAAATTATCATAAGTTCATTTTACAGGCTAATAATGTGTAGCTAGATTTATCTTCACGAACAGAACGGTTTTGTTGAAATATTTAAATATAGATTTGAAAATAATTTTGTTGAACCATCAAAATATGTAGGACGCTCAAGTTGATTGCTAAAATACGTATATCAAAACTTTCTGCAGCATTAATTATCGAATTTCTAATGTCAAATTATACTCAATTTGAGTTATTTTTAATAATTTTTATAGGTCGCCTCTGCTCCTATCCAACATCATTAATTTGACTAAAACAATTAAACCATTTAACTCGAGAAAATGTATTAAATTTGACACAAAAAATTGTTTTAAATTTGACTCAATTTTGTTTACTAAATGCATACGTTAATATGGACGAATAGTAATCAATTAATTTGGGCAAAAGAACTGGACCACGTTTTTATATTCATTTTATTCATTTTAGAATTGATATTCAAATCTTTGATAATATATGTAACAGTAAATCTCTCATGCAGTATTCGGAATTGAATTAATTTCCAATGTAGTTAATTATTGAATTTTTTCAATATCACTGAATTGCTAATTCCAATGACGTTAAACGGAATTAAGGTTTCACGTGAATAACACTTACAGAAATGTCCGCATTTGGCGAAATAATATTTTTTGTCTCTTATGCAATCGTGAATTTTTCATTCGTTCGTAATTATTCTACGTTGTTCGTATGACTTTTATATTTTATTTTACTCATATTTTAGTCGTTGCTGTAACGTCTCATGAATACTTCTCATTCGCAAAATAACGAAGTGATATTAATTTAGCTATCCATCACGTACAAAAAACATTATTCGCTTGTAATAAAGTTTGCTCGTTATTTTATTTTTCGGCTTAAGAGAGAAAATTTCAAAATATTATTTTCAACATTATATTGCCAAAGTTTTCGATGCAGCAGTTGACGACTTCAAATAAAGTTAAATTACGAAATTGGAAAAGAACGTGATGCAACGATATGTTCGCTCACGACTTTTATATAAGAGACTTTCTTTAAGAAATGCAGTGTCGTGAAAAATATGAGTCTTCTTCGATGACGTAGCTTGATGGAAAGATTTATATCTATCCATTTTACTTAATGCGAAAATTCAACGTGAAAGGTGAGTTATTTAGTTAAAATTAGTTATATCCCATTTCATGTAAAATTTAGAAAAATTCCTGCTCGTTTTCAAATGCTTTGACGTAATGTTGTTAAAAAACAGATAACAATTTTTTTACTCTTTTAATAGAGGAAATATCTCTTTGCGGGAAGAAATGACGAGAACGACGGTCAATTATCCAGAACCATGACGTAATACGTTCCCGTTCGTGCTGTTCTCGTAACTGTAATGTAATGTTCACATTTATACTGCAATCAGCATAGGTACGCTCGTGCTTGCCTGACACACAAACATTAGCGCAATAACATAGTGCTACACTGAGTGACGTGACAGAACATAAACCATTGTGAACTGCGATGAATGCGGAGAACCGTACACTGTCATATTGACCTTTACGGTATCATATTTCCGCTTCTTTGATCAAAATATCTTAATATAAAATTAATTGCGTATATAGACAAAGCAAGATGGAAAATATTATTTTTTATTTTATATAACATATATTTCATAATAATATAAATATTTAATTTATTATCAACATTACGTCATACATGAGATTTTAATGTATCGCTATATCATATTAGCGAAATTGGAGATTTCTTTAGAATAATTTTGAGATAAATTTCATATTTCGTGATTTTATTAATAAATTGTATGTTATAAGACTGACAACAGTTGATTTATGACTTGAGAATTCTGCTGAAGATGAGAGAAATACGAATATGAAGAACACAAGTTGGATGATGACTGATTTATTACCTCGTATCGATATTGGTACAAAGTCATAAATCTTCGTATTTCCGTTCTCACATTTTGGCAGCATCTTTGTCTCTGTCTGGCCTTCATCAAAGACTTAGCTCGTATGCTTCCATACATTTCTTCTCTCTTATGATATTTTGAACACGATCAGTTTCACAATAACCTCTCTTCCTACATTTTCGGCACACTCCTCTATGATTCATGCTCGCACATACATATACTTCACATACATATATTGCGCTAACGTAATCCTTGTTCCCTCGTGTACAGGATCCTCCCTCTCTCTCCCTCTCTCTCTCTCTCTCTCTCTCTGTGTGTGTATTTATTTTTATATGTGAGCCCTCAGAATCCTCTTTCACTAATTCAGGAGCTTATGAGAAATTTTCACTTGTATATAATTAATAAAGAAAACTACAAGAAGAAATTAGCGTGGCGTTTATTTAAAAATAATGCCTGTAGAAATAAGAACTGTATAATTTATTTAATTATTACACACAATTGTTTGTTGAATTTTGTAGATAATTAATTAGAAATTTTTTATCTTTTGAGAACTATTACATAGAATATATAAGCAACCGTCCTCTGTTTTTCTGCTCTTAGAGAGAAAAATTATAATCAGAAATTTATGAAATTATTATTTATTAAATTATTATTCTCATTCAGAATAATGAATGTTAAAATGAAATGAAAAGTTATGAATATTAAAATTGCCATAGATTCGGTTTTTTTCGATATCACAGTAGAGTCGCACATATTAACTTTTCATTGAGCCGTTTTGTACGTGCATATACGAACACGTCCTTAACTTCTACAGTAAACTTTTTCATGATCCTGCGGAACTGAAAACAAAGTGACCACGTATACTTCCGTAGTGCAGCGGATATCCTCTATCGTTCTGCCTCCTCTTTTTCAGCACGATGGCAAGCCGATAATAAAGTTTTGCGAGCAAAGCCGCGTTTCGCTGCCAACGGTGCGGGGAGAAACTTTTTCTCTGTACTTTCGTTTTGTTTGATTATTCGAGGACGCGCCATGTAATAACCACGTTATTGTTACTGTCGTTGGAAGTATTCCTTTTTACGTCAACGCATACAACATGTGCAAAATCAATTTATGAATCTATTCGAATTTCTATTTCAGTTTTAGATTAAATTATAAATAATTCTTATGCATATAAAGTGATAGCTTGATGATCGTTTTTTAAACAAGAATTTCTAAAAGCTAAAAAAATATTAATCATCCAGTTCAGACATTTTATAATTAATACAGTAGAAGCGATTTAATATTCGCAGATTTTTATAAAAATTAGAATTAATAATTTTGAGATTTTGATTTTAGATTGCCAGTCTAGCTGTTTTTAAAGGATAATCAAGCTGGATAATAAAAGGAGCACATTCAAAAATAATTTATATTTCATAAAAAAATATTTACCCAAATGTCGTCAGAAAATCTAATCATATATTTCAGGTCACATTGTTATTAGATCCCGCTTAAAGTGACTTTACGTACGTTCTTTTTCATAATCGCGTTTTTGTTGTTTCAGCTGCATCTCATACCGGTCTCTCCGGAGGTAGTGTATTTTCCATTGCTTATGTTCAAGAGAGCCCAGCGATATTCTCAAGCCGATATTTTACAAAATAAAATAGACATGGTACGGCGGATGCGCGGTTTAATAAAAATTCACACGCGGAAGCTCGCATAGTAAAAATATTAATCAACCAAATGCCAAGTTTACTAACAATAAATATAGATTGAATTTATTAAAATTACGGTAAAAGAGATATCGAAGTTTCTGTCAAACGAATACTCTTTGAATTTTATCACACATAAAAATTTTTGCAAGCATAAGCTCACGTTCAGAAATACCGACAGTTATATAAAGTGACGTAAAAAGCGATATAGGCGAGAAATGATGTCGTGAATAAAAAATACAGGTAATGTTTTATGCATGTTTGATTCTTATTCCTCTCGTGTCAAAGAAATCATTTTGTTGGATAAATAATAAGGGGCTTAATTGCACAATAGCTGTATTTTGATCTTACGAAACTCTTCTCATAAAATAAATTACACTAGCCTGCTATATTTTAATATTTTCGAATTATTGCCCAAACAAACTTTATCATTTCTTATAAATTTTTATGGTGCTAAATACAAATCCGTTTTCCACAAATTTGGCTATTACGTATAATTTTGAGAAAAATGACGTCAAAGAGACAAAAAAAACGATGATATTTTGTTATGGCCTTACGTAAATGGAAAGTATTTCTAAAAAGTATTTCTCTATCATCGATAATCGAAAAACACTTATTTGTACATCCAAGAACTTCGATTGTTCCCTTCGGAAATTTTCCCAAACTGAGAAATGATCATTCCCCCCTCTTTCTACATTAAGGATTTTCTACACATCGGACGTAAGATTTAGTCGTATCGTTAATCGCGCACGGACTATGAGCATTAATGTAGAAAGGCGGTCATTTCTCAGTTTGTGAAAATTTCCGAGGGAAGGAATGGAAGTCCTTGGGTGTACATTTGAAACTGGTTTATAGAACGTATTCTCTAAACTATAATTATTTCTATCTCATTTAAAAGATAACTTAATTCTCCTGTTATTACTTGTATTACTTCTTGTTAAGAACGCATACTTTCTTTGATACTTGTAAAAATGTGTAAAACAAATTGTGATTTCAGAGGTTTTTAAGCGTTTATTTTTTAGGGAAGCATTTGTCGATACATGTTTACAGAAAACGTTTTGGTCAAAATTAAATTTCTTATAAAATCTCAGTCTGACCACAGAACGTTCGGGCCCGTGTTTTTATAGTAAGTGTTTTTAAATAAAAAAAACACACATTAAATAAAAAAGCAATATAAAATTGACAAAATAAAATATGATTATTTCCAAATGTCTGCATTGCGAAAATGAAATGAAACCGAACATATTTTAAAGCTAAAAATTGATGCTGTGTCGTGTGACATTAATGAGATTTTGAGAATTAATTTCCTGCCAATGTTATAACATTTCATAAAAATCCTTAAAATTGTAGGTTTTTTATGTTTAACGCCCTTATTCTTAAAATTGTGACTTGATAGCCAAGTTTAGGAACAAATTTGTGTTCAGCAGATAAAAATAAAAATACATTAAAAATAACTAAAATTGTTAAAACATTTTTTTTCGCAGGCTAGTATTATTAGATAGAAAAGCCATGCGAGTAGTTTTCAAATGCATGTCTTGAACCGCGTTGTACAATGCAGTTGTAATAAGAAAAACCAAAATCTCTGGCAGCAGCGTCGAGAGTTAGACGCGACTCTCTTGTTTGCCTATTAGCGGACATTACTACTGCAGTCGTTGCGGTACGGGCGATTTCTACTTATGCTGTCTGCTTATTGCGAATTGTTAGTACTGTATGCGTTTCTCTATTTCATGCACACCGATGTACCTAATGCTACGAGTACATACTACATTACTGTAGTAAGGCATTAGTAAAGGATGTTTCAGCTCCATAATAAAAGTTGCGGTAGAGTAACTCGCTAAAATATAGTTAAACGTGAAAAGTTTCATTATCATTGGCGCAAAAATGCTTCTAGAAAGAGCTAAAGTGGAAAAAAAGGTATTTTTAAGTGACGTTCTTGAAAATGTAAGAGTCGACGTAAACTGAGAGAAAGAAGAAAGCGTGGTAACAAGAATCGTAAGCTACCGACACATACAGATGACACAGTGCAGTAACATAAAAAAAGGTGCATTACATGTCACAAATGCATATCCAATACGCCAGTGTGCATTTTCACGTTTCAATGTGATACATGATTTGTATCTTCCATAAGCTAATGCTATTCCAACACGAGAAAATGTTGCATTTTACAAAAGTTACGTTGACATTACAAATAGGTACGACATTTGACAGCTCTTTATTTCTTTCAAGGTATAGACAGAAGATACCACTTTGTATGTCGACGCTGACAAAACGTTATCTTTGTGCATGTTATTTTGTTTGTATAAATTCTTGAACATGAATGTTTTTCATTCAATGTCAGTTAAGACGATATTAATTTTTTATTCTGCTTTTTTCAGTTTCTGTACCTGTGTGTGACTGTTTTTTTTTTTTGTTATTGTTGTTTCTCATTGTTTTATTTTCGCGATTCACGAAGAGTAATGGTAGCCAATTTGCTAGCTTAACCCGAGCAAACTTGGGAAGGTCGAGGAAGTGTGCTAAACTCGTCATGGTGACCTCGGCTAAACAGATTTCCTCGAACGATGAGAACGATCGTAATAGAGGGACTAGAAGTTAGAGGCCTAGAAACTTAGAATTGAAAGTGGACCGTTCTACCTTGTATGCGAATACTGGAAAATTAATGAGAAATTCTCAAGACAATAGACGCGGAAATTGACTTTAAATCCATTTTTGCCATAAAATTTTGTGCTTTATAAGAATTAAATAATATAGGCGCTTAATAAATTTTTAATTAAAATTGTAAAATTAAAGATTATACATGGCGAAAAATATTTGATTGAATTAACTGGAATTGTGGTGAAAAATGAACGATCCAGAATTCTAATTAAGTTTACTAGATTTCTAGTTAAATTTACTAGAATTCTGGTTATTTCAATCAGAATTCTGGTAGATTTGGAATTGATTTTGGATCGTTCATCTTCCATTCAGAATTTCAGTCAATTAAATCAAATATTTTTTTTCGTGTAAAGATAAAATTATTAAATACACAGCGATATTATTTCCATTTGTTAGTGTAATATAGCTTATATAGCTATACAATTTATATGTATTATATTATGTTATATTATGTTAACAGATTTATTTATATACATCTCATTTTTTTAAAAACAATTTTAAAAAATGACAAAAAACGCGTTTTTTTTTAATCTAATGAGCTAGAACATTTTCAATTACGATTCGTAATTTACGAGAAAAAACCTATCAGAATCACCTGCCACATATCATGAAACATAAAAAAAGTTTTAAAATGTAGCATGTGAGTATTATTAGCATTACCACTTTATTATTTTTTCTTCATATTGCATTTGTTGTTCAATAATTAAATTTTCGTATAAATAGTTTTTACTTACAATGTAGTTTAATACTATATGAAAAATAATATACAAAACAAATATATATATATATATATACGTATATATAAAATACAGAAAATTAGGAAACAGTGAAAGACAAACGGAATATTACGTTGCGTATTCGTTTTATTTATTTATTTATTTTATAATACATCATCTTGTTCTATATGTATTATGTATCTAATAATAAACATCAATTTTATTAACGTTCATGTTATCTTAGGCGTCGAACAAAAATATTAAAAGTCTTGCGGTTTCACCATGGCTTAAACAAATTCGGCATTGGGATTGACGGTGATAAAACAGTTACAAATTCAAAACCGCATTTAGAACCGCAAATATCGGAACCGCAGGATATCGTTAATGATAACTGACGCGATGTAACTGTGCGATCAATATTATTCTAACGACGACATTTGTACGCATTTAATCTTTTTAGTTTACGATATTTATTTATCTGCCACTGCTAATAAAAAAGAAACAATTGTATCTAATACACTTGCGGATTTAGATTCAATACTAATTCGTCTCTTGGATCGGATATATTACATTCAGGAACGCCCACTATCCCGCAGGAGTTCTTCGTGATATCGTGTTGTTGATTTTTTTTTATAAATCCAATGCTCATTAGCGATGTGATCGAATTCAATTTTTGCTGTCAGAATTTCTGTAATTTCCCAGGAGATAGAACTTAGCCCCATCTATTGTAATCGATCTTCTCTCAATTGCGAATGGTTTTTCCAGCTCCATCGTTATGCAAGGAGAAGAATTGGCGGGGAAGTTTGGAAAAAGTGAGGTGAGATCGGGAAGAAGAAAGGTCTTTACGAGGATAGCATCAGGTCACATTGTCGAGACTTCATAAATTCTGTAACACTTCCACTGCTGCATTCTCGTTGCTACATCAAAGTTTCCTAAAGTATTCCCCCAAACGAAAAGTTTCCGTGCAGAAAACTTTTGACGGCTACTCTTCTGACGTTTACAAACACCTGCAATTGCAACGCATCGGATACAATTCTCATTCATCTATGATGATTTTTGTTGGCACGCCACTAGGACGGAAACATATTTTCAACAGAAATTCCTTGAAGCTGAAATGTCAAGATAAAATGCGTCTTTAAGGTATATGAGTGAAGTTAACGTTTCTCGCACATTTCTGTGATATTTGCGCTGTTACGCTATTACGACATTATTACGCATTATATAAGTCGCTTATGGTATCTGAAGAGTCATAGGCCGGTATATTTATAGTCGGTTCTTATTTCAAAACCATCTTAAGTAATGTCTTAATACGCTAATGCGGCTCTCTGATTGGTTCATGACACCTTAAGACGATCTTGAATATAAGAACTGACTATGAATATCGGCCATACAGTACTAAAGTTTTAGTTGATGTTCTTCATATTCAGTCTTTACAGAGTAAATATTTCGATGTGGTCTACCTATCTCTTTGATTGTATATCATAAAATCGTATATGATATCAAGCTGGATTAAAAAAATTAAATCATAAAGTTTACAAACGTAAATATTTTTTTAATACATAATATAGCGATTCTTCTTTTTTTTTAATTATATAACGATTAAGAAAAAAAACATGTGATTTATCGTGTTTAAATAGAGAGAAAGGGGGAGGGAGAGGAGGAAGAGAGAGAGTAGTAGCAATATCTCTAAAGTGTTGACGCTATATCAACTTATTTCAAAATCCTACTCGTAAGATCATAAGGAACAACAAAGATAGATGAGAAATATAAGTTGATACCGAAGGGACAGAAACTGCAAGATGAAGGACAACTTTACTTTATTTATATATAGAACAGTATTACAGATATCTTAGCTATTATTTCGTATTCTCATGAATCTTCGCAATTGAAATAATTTAATCAATCGGTATTTTATTATTTTACTTATTTGTTTTAAACAGAAAGCCTCATTTGAACAGAATCTTGCAAGTACACACATTGCACATTTATTGAATAAATTTAATTATAATTGTAAATTAATAATAACAATTAGAATAAATAATTTGTTCGATTTGTAATGAGGTTTCTGTTCAAAATTACATATGAAATAGTAGAACAAACTACAACTCGATGAGATAATGTACCATAAATATAAAATACTTCCAAAACATTATATGGATATATACTACTCCATTATTTAATAACGTTTTTATTTGCTGATATGTGTTCACAAATTCCGTTGAATCGCTAAAAACACTCGTTTTTGAGATGTCCAGACGAGATCGTCATTGTGCTCGCCACAACAATGCGCTTACTCCATTATTGTGAGACTCTCACGAGAATCCAGCACCGTTTATCAGGTGGACAAAAGATGCTGAAAATTTCACAGATCCACATTCTTGTCCAAAATGTTAAGTGCCAGGTTTAAGAGCACTACGTATTTAAAAATATATATGATAGACGATTTTATTTCAACAAAATAATATATTTCTTAATATTTTATTACATTATAAATGACATTATATTATTATGTGTAATATTATTATTAAATAGATTTTTATATCATAATTTACAACAATAGCTTCATAATCACTAGACTTAATTTATTTACGCTTTTTTTTATTGTTTTCGTAGTTCGACTGCAATTTTTTTAATAAAAAATTACATTACATTTTTATTGTATAATAAAAATTGCGTAAAAAAATAGCAATTTCTCGTAACAGAACGTTTTTTTCCAAGTAATCTGGGAGAGTTCTCATAAAATCTCATCTCTAGATCATTATTGTAGTTACTGCACGCGTACTAACGCGGCTACATAAAGTGAGATAATGGTTTACCATATAAAAAACTTCTCACGGCAAATGGCAGATGGTCGTTTTCTGAACGTAAGACGCAGTTAGAAGTTCGTCATTGTGGCAGCCCATCTCTTGGATTGCACGAGTTTTACGACAGCAAAATTTCCTTACCGAAGGATTCTGTTAGAGGGAAGGAAAATCCTGTTCCAGTTGCGGCGCCGAATTCGTAATCCGTCGATATATCAGAGTTACCGCGCTGACGTATTTGTTCAAATCCGTATGAATCTCCATGTCGCTACGCTTTCAGTGCGTGTGCGTGTACCAAAAGCAGAAACATGTACGCACAACAAATTCTAAGCGACTTACACAAAGCCAGACATTTGCGTCAAAGATGTAGGAAATATGTTTACTGCTAAAAAGATTTCGCGAAACGTTGTGTACGTTCGCTAGAAATACTTTTACGTAATTAATTATAGATTAACTTAAACGAAAATCCGGTCAATAATTAAGTCTCTTAATTATATTTTATTCAATTTAAATCCAACAATATATAAAAGAGAAAAGAATTAAAAAATTAAAAATACTGTGGAGAATGTTATTCATTATTTCTTTGTCACAAATATAGATATATTTATATTAAAATTAAAAAAATGAAACATATTATATGTACATATATGATCAATGTTTTAAGTTTAGAGTTTTTAAATATTTGAAACTTATGTGCAAGATACACATTGTTGAAAGTTAAAAAATTGTATTTTAGAAACGATGTAAGTAATAATTAATTCTACAATCATCATAATAATTGGAAAAATAACGTAGAAGATTATATGAAAATATAAATACGGCTGAAATAAAATAAAATATAATTGAAGTCGTATCGAAGAATAATAATTTGTACGTAATTGAGACATAATACACAAACCTAGAAAATAAAACATACGCGTTATGGAAGTCAATTTACGAAAATATTTCCGCAGAGGAATAATGATAAATAAAGATACGCATAACATAAAAAGCAAAGAAGCATCCCAGTTTTTTTTTTTCGGAGTGCTTAGATTTTAAAGCAACAACTTCAGAGAGATAAAAACTGGTGCAATTTTTTATATCGGCGAAGGTATAACTGTAGTTGTATCTTTCTATTCTAGCGCGTTATCTCCGCTATAATGATTCACACAAAACTGTCTTTTTAGAAAAGTTAAAATACGTGCCTTTTATCTGTACAAAAGATTTAATATTAAAAACCAACTCTAATTTTTGTAGTCGTCAGTAAAATCGAATTACCCATATACAAAAGATTTGATTTAATATTAAAAACCAGCACTAATAATTTGTAGTTTTCATTAAAATCAAATACAATTACTGTACTTTTGTGTTGTCTAAATAGGTTATACAAATATATAAAAATTCTAATGTGGAAAATAGATATCTATAACATAATATTATATTTGTAAAATAACTTGCCATATTATCATACTACGCAATTTTTTGAGAGCATTATTATCTTTCAGTAGGAAAAAATTTTGAAAAACTGTGATTTTATCGCGGGTTTGATTTGACTGAACTGATTTGATTGCGGATATAGTAAGATTTAAATTGAAGTCTATTGAATCTATAACGGGACAAGTCCTGTTTTAGAACGGACGCATCCAATATCCTCGACATTTCTACAAGACGTGTATATGTTAGTGTCGAGTGAGAGCCTTTAAATTTTACAAGATGTTACACAACTAAATTGTATTTTAAAAGTTCTCCATTGACATTTATATAACTTAAAAAGTATGAATATCGAATGTTTCCAAGTCAATAATTTGATCTAATGCTACAACTCAAGTAGAAAAATAACTGGGAAAAACTGGTTACTGGCCAAAAATTGAACAAATACGGTTTTATTAAGCTTTTGTTTTACTAATTTTATTTGTGACTATTAGAAACTGGCTAGAAGCTAGAAATTAGCTAGATTTCTGTTTAGTTACTATCTAAAGAAGCATCGCAACTGACCAAATACTGGTTAATATAATATAATCAAAATTCTAGATCAGTTATTGAACAAATTGATGTTCACGAAGATAGTATTAAGATATAATAAAAACATTCTAATTCTATATTTGTGTACGAGCATGACGACTTATCTTGCCCGTGGGTGTGGAAATTTTTGTCCTGTACAGTTAATTAAACTAATAAAACGAATTTTGTACTTTATATTGCACCTCTCCAGTTAAATAGAAGGGCAGGATAGCTGATGAAATTATAAAATATAACACTTTTTTTTACTAATTTAATTATCTATAAGCTTAATAATTGTAAATGTGGAGACTTATGGATTTCTCATGCTTATAAATTCACCAAGGTTATCATCAATGTTTTTCGCTAAAATCGCATGGATATGTAATACGGCTAACAAATTGTAAGTTAGTTAGCTACTACCAATTCTGCAGTCAGCAACAAATAAAAATTATACAAGATTTGCGCGAAAGGAATTATGTATCGAGCAATGCGGTTGCGGTGATTGATCCATGAGATTCCAGATAACACAAAGTCTAAAATTGAGATTGAGAGAACATGAAATGTTTTAAAAACTCTAAAATATATCTTGAAGATATTTTTATGAGAATCGTCCAAAAAACATTTTAAAGATTTTAGACTTTGTGTTGTCTGAAATGTATCAATTCCAGCTACTTTACCCCTCGATGCACATTCAGTCTCTAGTCTAGTGCCCAGTTACGTCGAGAAAGGAGCCCTCAAAGCTTTTGAACATTATCGAAGAAATCTACCGAGATGGCTTAAAAAAGACATAATCTAGCTAGAGAGAGAGAGAGAGAGAATATGAAACGTGAATAGTGTATAAAACTCTTATGTGTTTGTTTTTTGTCTTTGATTATTTATGTAGTTGTCTAGTAAGTGAAATTGAATATAAGTACAAATGACAATAAATGTTAATAAAAAAAAAGCAAATATTACATCGTTTCTTAATAATTATTGAAAAATTATCATCTTTGATTGTTGCCAAAGACGTATAGATTTATCTATTTTCTTTAAAATTTATTTTTTTAAATAAATTCTAGAAATTATCAGTATATTCACGAAGGAAAATAATCATATTTAAAAAATTTTTTCATTTTTTTTTATATAAAGACTAAAAAATTTCAATAACGTAGCTCATTAGTTTCTTTTCCCTTCTGTCCTCGTGGTTAATTAGGTAAACTTTTAAAAAGGGGAATAAAAAATTGAAAAAACATGAATTGCAAAAACATTTTAAATCTTGTGTTGTCTGGAACGTAACGGTTCCATTAGCTACTTTATCCTTCGACGCACATTCAATCTCTAGTCGATGCCCAATTTCATCGAGGAAGAAGCCCTCAAGGCTTTCGAACATCGCCGAAGAGATCTACCGAGACTATTTAAAAAAAGACAATTTAGAGAACATGAAACGTGAGTAGCGTGTAAAACTTTTATGTGTTGTTCTTTGTCTTTGGTTATTTAGTCAGTTATCTGTTGACTGGCAAGTGAAATTGATTATGACAGTAAAGTAAATGACAATAAAATAAATGATAACGATAAAAAAACAAATATTACGTCATTTCTTAATGATTATTAAGAAATTATCATTTTTGATCGTTGCGCGAAGACGTTATAGATTTATCTGTTCTTTAAAATTTATTTTTTAAAATAAATTCTAGGAATTATCAGCTGTATATTCGCGAAGAAAAATAGTTATATTTACAATTTTTTCATTTTCCTTTATAAAGACTAAGAAATTTCAATAACGTAGCTTATTAGTTTCTCTCATCTCCTTTTGTGTCCTCGTGGTTAATTAAGTGAACTTTTAAAAAGGGGAACATTGTCTCTCTCCAAATGAATACATTTACGGAGGCGTCGCAACGTTTTCACAGAACGGTCGGTTATTGCTTTCTACTAGAAACTTTTCACCAAGTTTGCTCGGTTATGGTAATTCTGCTGTGGTCTGTCTCAACAATAGGATCGTGTTTCTCTTGGTCGAATTAAATCTCTGCTTGAAAAATATTACAATGCAAAGGAATTTTTTAAACATTTAATGCTAAATAAGTAAATTCTAATGTACATTTGTTACTAGAAGTAGGGAGAAAAATTAAAATAACGTTTGGATGACATAATGCTTGCTAATGTAATAAAATGTAAATTCCTGCAGTGACGTTGTCCTGCGCTCAACTAACTGTGCGACGTATTCAGTGATGAGACGAATAATCTTACAGAGAGAAATATGCAAATTACAGCGTTTCCAGCTAAGTGCAAGGCTGTGTAATGAATTTGAATTGCGTTTAACGTATAATTTCGAGCAACATTTATCACGAAATCTAATATTGTCTCTTGCTTGTTGGTGGAACAGCATACATTCTTCACGTTAGATTGTCCTATGTAAATTTTACTCCCATTATCGTGTTGCATTTATAATTCCTTTAATGTTATAATAATTTTTTATTTTTTATATAAAATACACTTTTTTACGATAGTGTAGTAGTAAAACGATAGTGTAGTAGTATAGTAGTAAAACGATATTGTAGTAGTAAACGATAAAATAATTTTTAATTATATATAAAGAACGCGCAATAATTTATTAATATACTAATTTAAACAAATTGTTATTTCTCATGCGCATCCTCTGAAAATAGGAACATTATACGTGTTACATGACTACCTGGCTTATATAACAGATTGACTACTAGTTCAAATGGAGCGCAGGCGAAACGTCAGACAAAAGAACATTCAGTTTCTTAAATTACGACCAGTAGTTTGGATGAAGGATACACAAGGATTAAAGACAACAACCCTTTACAGAAAGAAATATGATACGAGAATGTGAGTAAGATAAAGTGTGGCATTTACCATATAAATAACGCGCTCGGAACGCGTTTCGAGAGATGAGGAGAATATTGAACTGTGATTAAGCATAGGTCTAGTTTGGATTCTGCAATGTTACGTTTTTTATTGTATGGTGTAGAGGCTTGGACCCTTGACGCGATGTGTAAGAGAAATACAAGCTTTTGAAATGTGGATTTATCGCAGAATACTGAAAATTTCTTAGATTAGAATACATAACGCGGAGATACTTCGAAGAATGAGAAAAGCAGATGAGATCCTTGACACTATTAGGAGAAGGAAATTGGAATATTTCGGGCATGTAATGCGTAATCAAAAATATCACTTGTTGTATCTCATAATACAAGACAAACTAATCGGAAGACGTGGTCTCGGCCGGAGGAGAACATCGTGGCTGAAGAATTTGTCTTCGACAATGGTTTGGGCTCAATATCACATCTCTTTAGAACAGTGATAGGCAAAGTGAAAGTTACTGATCGCCAATGTCCTTCAAGGACAAGGCACATAAAAAAGAAGACATTGAACATGTAACTAATTGTAATGTTTATAATACAGATGCGTTACTTTTGGATTGCCGCTTTTCTTGATTGCAGTTATCTGACTACACGCGGCACACATCTCACTTTAGTTGTAATTTGGTGTGTTCTTATAAGACTTAACTACAAAAATGCACATACATGTTTTATACATTACAATTAGTTATATATCCAATTAAGGAGGTCGAAACATTTACTATTGTATTACCTATGTAGTAAATGTATTTATATTAGCAATTGTGTGTTTAATTTATGTTTCACTTAATTTTATATATTTAATAACTTCTTTGCTTTTTATTACCACAACTAATGTATGTTGTCAAGAAATCGTCCTTTCCTCACACTGCAGTTTTTGCCTTAATACGGCTGCGTTATACTTTAATTTCTTAAGGATTCTGTTAGTTGCCCTTGATAGACAAACTCATGGGTCTATGATTAATTATTTTCCAAGATGCACTATGTACGCCAGCAGCATCAAGAACGTCTTGCTTTTGTGAAATTATCTTTAAATGATACTTTAGGAGCTCTTTAAGATCTATGACACCTGTCAAACGGTTCATTACCTCTCAGTGAAGAATATTACTGAAAAATATCTCATCTTTGAATATCTTTTTCATTCGTTGAAATTGTAAAATTTAAAAGTGACAAATGATAATAAAAATACATATTCTTATTTAATACCGCGTAAGACAGAATTTTAAATGAAAACTTTAAATGATTTAAAAGCGATTATTTTTATATAAATTGATATTATAATTAACAGCTTACATCATTTGATATATTATTTTAATTTCCTGTTTTCTTTACATTGAAATTAATTAGTTTCTTTCGTTTTCTTTATATTAACTGCAGGTTTTATTAATTTACACTATTGAAAATATGCAAAGTGCATATCTAATTAATTATATAATTATTTGTCTCTCATCCGTGCGCTTCTTTTCTTTCTGCAGATTTAAACAAAGACCAGTAAATTCGTCTTTTTGCGCAAGGACAAAAGGCATTTTTTTTCATGGCTTGCATCTATTTTTTTCTTTTCATTGTTTATAATTAATATCTGTGTTTTCAAACTTCACCGACGATACTGGTCGTTATGCAAAGTCTTTGTTTTTAGATTTTCTTAACTCGTTAACGAAGTTTATATAGATGAAGAAGAAGCGTATGAAAGAAATGGCTTATGACTGTTTTGCTGCATCGGCTGCTTTATATTCACATTGGTAACCTGGGTCACAAGCTCCTCCTTTTTCTTGCACTGTGTCTTTCAAGAGTATGCGTACCTCGCAAAGTTCAAATAAATGCGTCGATTCCATCGGATAAAAAGTGATGCACCAAAACAAAACGTTTTTAAGAGAAAAGAGTAACATGACGGGGAAATGTAGTTTCTACCGTGGTGCAACCAACATTTTTCTTCCCTTTTCTCCGCAATACCAATCGATTTCCTTCTTACCAATTTCCGCGCTTATCGGTGACTCCGTAACATCTTTACTAGTTTCTTTATAATGCTTTACATCTTCCACCACCTGCGTCAAAACGTACTGATAATATAAAATAAAACTTAAGTTTGTTTTTAATGAACATTAATTACTTCGGATAATTTTGTCATAGTTTATATTCTTTGTTGCAATTACTTCTTACTTTAGATTTCTTGATATTTTATTTAACTTGTTCTAAAAATTCTTTTATTTTCGCATTACTATTTCCTTTATCATGACTGACGTCTGAAATTGCTTCTGTAGGAATTGGAAATGTAATAGGGAGTTAGATGTTAATACCTACATTCTCTTTGAACGTCCCTGCGGCCTACTTGTCATATCCGTTTATATTCAGTGCCAATGGGAAATCATAAATATATTACGTCACGGAATGATTTAGCAGAGCTATATAATGTTCTTAAAAAAGAATTACCTAAGTCCTTATATAAAAATTATTTTTAAATTCTTTACCAATAATCACTAGCATATTGACTGTACGTCATCCATATATAAATGACATTCAATTTTATTAAAAATTGTCATAAAAAAATAATGCTTCTTACTCTCTTATTTTCGAGAAAATTCCCTCATTCAAATATAAATGACACCAATTTTTCGAAGAAAATTTGGTGTCATTTATATTTAAATAATAGAATGCTCTCGAAAAAAAGTTCATACATGAATAATGTGTATGACGTGGCGGTTAGTACGTCAATAGTATATTTCTTTTTTATAATATTATATTTATATAAAAAAAATGTATGCATTTTTATTAAATATTATTAATATTCTGAAATATTTTGCCTTTCAAAAAGTTATTATCACGTTATAAAAATAAAAAGCGTAAAAAACTAACCAACTCTTTCTCTTGGCTATCATATTTTTTGAAGCTTTTAATTGATTCTATCCAATGTTACAATTTATTTGTTAACAAAGAACGATTTTTTTTATAGCTGTAACAATTTAATAATAAAAAGAAAAAGTCTAGTATAAAGGATAAAGATATATATATATATATATATAAGCAAATCCACATACATACACATTCCATACAAACATTGCACACTAATAATTATTTAGAAAAAATATATTTCTCTCGCAGAAGTGAATGCAGTTTTTTTCCGATACTATGACGCAATGTTACGCAAATATACGATATTTTCTACTGATCAATAATCCAGTTATAGTCAGCTATTGGCGCAGAGTTTTTACGTAAATTATACTCTACGTTTAGAATAACAAGAGCTATATTTCTGTTTTTCTAAATTATAGTACGTAACAATCTTGAAAATATTTGCAAATACGTAATATGCTGCAAACGTCTTACGGACGAATAATGGTTATAATGCAAGAAAAGTATTCGCGTCAAGAGAAAAATATGTGCTTAAAGAAATCGACCGCTGGGAGGGCGCACTAAAAAGCGAGGTGAAAAAGCGGAGATTAAGAAGGGAGTATGCAGCATCCCTTATCTTGTAACGGTAGCAGTAGATATCGCATGAAACGACGTGGGGGAGCTACATTAAGAGATAAAAAGATTTCTGAACCGTAGAATTTACGACCAATTTCGTCTACCGACGCGTTATTCCCGAGTGCGTTAACTCGCGCCTGACAATCGCATAAAGTACTTTCGGCTGTCGGCCGCATTTTGTTGGCGCCATAGCAGAGAACGTTCAGTGTAAAAGCCACGCTCGTCTGCTACACACCGTGACGAGCGATGAAATAATTACGAGAATGTAATAGTGGTTGGACTGAATTACGAGGACAGTAATTGATTATTAGTGACAAGGAGAATCGTAACTGAAGTTAACTGTAATCTCAGTATAATTGATAAAATATAGCTTCATCCGTAAGTTGGAAAGTTGCATAAAATCATAATTTTCTTTTTTTTTCTTGTAAATAAAAGTATCTGTTTATTTTGCTTGCACTTTTTGCATATAAAATCTCCGTTCTCTTTTTCTCCAAGATTCAAATATACATTTATCTCGTTTTAAGTGCAAAAGTTTTGGATTTCTAGGAAAACAAATAAATTTTATGATAATACCGCGCGCGCGTATTAACATTTCTGTTGGGGAGAATTTTACTATTGAGTGCAACAAGAAATGTATGAGGGAAAATAAATATTCCGCTGGGGAAATTGGTGATTGCGCGATGAAACTTTTATTTTATTACCGTTACCCTTACGGCAGAGCAATAAAACTTAAGTTACAACGTTCTAATGTTTCAAAGCGATTCCGGCATTTTGTGGTGCGCGGTTGTTTACCTGGTGCTCGAGTTTACCCTCTTGTGTTGCTGGACGCGCATCGCAGTACGTGTATATATACGTTTCGTTGACTTCATGCATATGCAGATCTAGCCACATTATGCATTTGTTGCATGTGCAGCGCGTCAAATTGCGTCGCGTTTAGTTGCTATGCGGAAGCGAATGTAATCTCCCTAGATCTCACGAAATAAAATGGAGTTTCGACATGTGGAAAAAATATGGACATAGTATATCTAGATTGAACGTGTTGAGGAATGATGGGTGCACATAGAAAAAGTCTCGCTTTTATTTTGTGCTCTTTACGTTCTCTCTTTTTCACGTGTAAAAAGAGCGAGAAGAAAAACGCGAATGAGCGAGAACGGAAGGAATACAAGTAGAAGAGAACACAAAATATAAAGCAAGTTCTTTTCTAAGTGCACCTCGAGCCCTACTCCACAAATAACTGCGAATACTCGGTCTAGATATAGGATGCTTTCCTGCAAGAGACATAGATAACACAGTGAAACACAGTGAATCATTTTCACCTTTGTGGCAAATAACATCGGCAAACAGCAAGAATGTAATGATTCACTTTGTTATACTGTGTCATCTGTTTCTCTTGCTGGAAAGTACCCATACTATGTTTGTGGGAAAAGTCATCCTGACCAAGAATGACTGGCTATTGCAAATGTACTATTTTGCGATGCATTTACGAAGTTTCACGCGCGAAATGTTTCTGACGTCACGCAACAATTGATCTTTTTGTTTGACTTTAATTGATACTTGTAAATGCGTGGAAAACTTTTAACTTTTTAATCCACATATCTTTTACCAATATATATCTTGTTACCAATAAACATTCAATTTTATTGATAAAAAGTTAATTATAATATTAGTAATATAAGTATTATAAAATCGGCACATTTTTTAATTTTTACATAATATTTTAAGTTTGCTTATAATATTTGACTTTTAATTTTTTTTTTAAATCATATAAAAATATTTTTAGTACAATTTGATGTTTTATTTCTTGGATTCGTTATATTGGATCTGTCATTTTGATTCGTCAATTCTTATGTTTCGATCTCATTTTTGTATTTAAAAATAATAACTGCATATAATGTACATCGTATTTAAAAAAAATCAGACTTTAAAGAATTAATCGCTGGGGTCAATTCATATCTAAATTTAATATTACCAAGAGTTTTCTTCGTATTCGCGCACGTACAGTGTTCAATTATATCCTGCGTTCCATATTTAAGAGAAAATATCCTTTTCTTTTAGAATGTAATTATAAATACCTTGAAAGTTTTAATATAAGATATTAAATAAATAATATTGAAAAAAATAGATGATTATGGACGCATGTTAATAAAAATTAACAATTGTTATTGTTGCAGGGTCGAGAAAAACCGAACCTCTGAATGATGTGAGAGGAATATATGGACGGACACCAAACAGACTGGGCAGATTCGGCGAAATCACGAACACGTGGCGGGACGTAAAGCGGGGTGAGTCAATAAATCATGTTCCCATTTACGGATTAAATAATTTTATTAAAAAATCATACGTAAATCGGTAAATCCATAAAATTGCAAGTCAGTCTGATATATTAACGTTACGTATAACACAGTGATGTACGGATAAAGAACTATACATTCCCGTGTTTAAAGCTTTATTTTTTTCTAAAATGGCTTATAACCACATATATTTTTTTTGCAACTTAAACATTGTTTTATACGTTACTATTTATGGAATTTTAAACAATAGTACAAAATTATAAATGTAAAATTAGGTAGCTGTAAGCGTAATAAAAGTTTTTAATTTTTGGTGAAAGCGGATTATTCTGTATAGTTTAACAATGCTATTGTATCACTTTATAAATCGCAGTGTTGCTACATTGCTAGGAATATGCATTCTCAATTCTGGTTTCGACCTAGTTTCGAATAACGTGCGCTGCATTTTTGTTTCTAATGGAAAATTGCGTTTTCGATCGGGGGCCATTGTACACGAAAAATTGTAGTAATGAAAATAAATGATCTTTAATAAATAAAATCTTGTGTATCAAAAAGAATGAAAATTGTCACTCTTCTTCAAGAAGTGAAATATTTTCACTCTTCTCCAAAATTGGCTGTATTTCCATTCTCTTAGAGTGAGATTTCACTCTAAACAATTTAGAGAGTGTATTATTGATTAGATAAAAACAAAAATGCGTTTCTTAAATATTACAAGAAATTTTATAGTTGACCGCGCGCACTGAACAGTATTAATGCTCCCGTGAGCATAAGAAAGGCACACTTTTGATCCTTTTTATCCTAAGTTGGAGAGCACTACTTTCTCTCTGATAGTTTCCCAAATTCCCAAAGGACTCTGCCTATAAATATGTATGGTGGCGTCTCCAATTTCCTAGGAAAGAGCTATCGAATGCCGAATACATTGCTTGAAAATGCTAAGCAATCTCTCTACAGTGTGCTCTAATTATACCGCAGTTACATCGATGAGGTCATTTAATCGGGAATTCTTTCTTGCAAATTTACTTACAAACTTTTCTCATGATTAACATCCCTTATTCAAAGTTACTCTAATCCAATTGACCTTATTTTACAATTTTGTCAATTAACAGAAACAGATAAATAATACTACATATTGCAACTTGATATAGAATTATGTTGTAATTAGATAAGAAAAAATATACTAGTTATTAATGTAAACAAATACATTTTATAGTTTTTTATTATTATTTCAAGTAGTAAGGTAACGTCTTATTAACGTTAAAGACATCATTAAAACGTTATTGAAACGTCATTTGACGTCACCTTGCTATTTGGGATATTGTATCACATAGCGAGAAGTAAAATATCTGCTTATTGTATTTGTTGCTTACAATGTAATTACGGTAGATTTATTCGATTTAAAATTGAAAGTTATATGTGTAATGCATTATTTGTGGTTTCTTCCAGCGTTAAGCCTGCTGTGCGTAAAGAAATTTTCCGGCAGCGCGACAATGCTGGAGGCGCCGCCCGGAAGTCGAGAAGACCTCGTAGAGGCAGCAAGAACTCCTTGTACACCCACCGGTAGGTGACGTCGACGCTTTATCATAAAGTTCGAAGGGAGTTTCGGTAACTCACGAAATTTATTAGTCCGCGTAAACACGCTCCGTTATGGTTCTGTGAGCTCCAAAATAGATGGCCACGGCTTGACGCCATTGTACATTGTTGATAGTCGTGATTACATGAAGTAAAATGTGAGCGAATAAAACTTGGCGAATTAAGAACTTTGCCGTCGCTATTTGTGCATTCAAAACAAAGAAAGTGTATTATCGAGTTATTGTACCAATAAATTTAACAGAAATAATTCAAATAAAGGATCTAATGAGTAAATTAATAAATTTAGTTAAATATGTCACGATTGCTTCACGCGATTGTATCAATGCAATTATACTAATTTGAATAATAATAAATGAAATTATAAAATGACTTTCTTGTTACTTAAACTAAATTTGAGGATTATATGTCGAGTTAGGAAATATTATAATAGTCTCGTACAGACAAACACACATACACCTATACATCCGCATTCAAGCACAAAAAGCTATTTAAGAAACGAGATTCTGATGTCAGAAATTTTCCGGTACTAACTCGATAAGCACAAATCCCTCCATCATGTATTCATGTCCGCCCTTCAAACTTTATCACCGCATCACGACGGCTATCACTCACCTCCGAAAAGCAATCTTACAAATTTCCGCCAACTAGGATACGACGAGTTACTTCCTCGTTACGTCTCATCAGATTGCATTCCGAGGCTCCCGTCTTTGCGAACGCAATAAATTAGTTTCTTCTTATCTTCATCTCTATCTGATAATTACAGTTTTGATAATATCGTTAGAAAATTATTATCGAGAAATTTTCTGTCATAATCGTCTCTCGACGCATTCATTCTTTGTACCAGTGTCGTAAAAGCATTTTATCGCGTGGGGGAGGAGGGCGCAGACCACGAAACGCCATTTCCTTTCCTAGACCGATATCGTCGACACTGGCGGTAATTGACACCGTTTTCACGGCTAAACCGCTTTCCAATTTTCCCCTTATTTTCACGATGTAATAACTTACTGAGCCTAGAGTAAATTTAGTTAAGGGATGGGTCAAGGGGGTGAAAAGGCTATTGGCGGCGGCTACTAACGGTATACGTGTACACAGGCGTCTTCTTTAGAAGCTGCCGTCGAGATAAGCTCTCATTGGCGATCGAAGCGTAATCACTATAGCTTCCTGAAATAGCGCGTCAATCCCTTGCACCGCTGAGAGTCCTTGCCGGAGGAACTTCGATCACTTGTCAGTAACGGAATAGCTGTAGTAAGAATTATGATCGCGGCGAACTTAATCAAATAAAGTTAATAATTGCAACAGATAATAACTGCCATTAAAATTAAAAGGTTTTTAAGCGTTCGGTCAAATTACAAAAATCACACCAGCTATATAAGGTGCATTCGGGGAGACACTATTAGCGTTATTTGTGTCATTCTATCTTCATTGTTTATTAGGCGTAAGATAAAAACAAAGATAAAAACAAAGATAAAAACTCCTCGAATGCAGTCATAGAGTATTAGAAATTCAAACTGTAATAATTAATAAATATATCTTCTTTCTTTTTAATTGGTTTTAAATTCTTAATTGGCTTGACTATTAAATTCATTTCGGTGCTGTATATAGAATTAAAACACACACAAAGATGGATTTAGTTTCGTAAAAGCAATGTGTTTCGTACAGCTAGTACCAGCGAACGCAGACCTATACCACTTGAAACGATCGATTCGCTTTTCCTCGCATTTTTGGTCTCCATTTTTCCGCAGCATTGGGACATCATAAATCTCACGAGAAAGCACTCTCGCGAGTGTTATCTTACAAGCGAGTGACGCACACGATGATGATCGAGATGCAGATCGAAAAAATTGGCGCCGCTACAGGATAAAAGCGTCTGAGAGTCTTGCGGGACGCGATCCTCTCGTGTCCCGTTTCTCGGCGTAGGATTTCCATCTTTGTATCATAAATCAAAATGTCATCCAATTCGAAGCGGTCGCCCGTCTTCTTCTAATTCTCTCGTGAGCCATCACTGTCGGTATCGTGTACAAATAAATAACGACCGATCGAAAAATGTCGGCATGTTATAAAAAGCTCGATCTTGAAAAGTTTCGAAAGTTTCTGTTCTTTCTTCCTTCTTTCCTTACCCTTCCCTTTCCCTTTACCCCTTACCTTTCGCCCCGTAATTATTCCCGTGTTCGCGAGGCAATTTAGAAACTTTGATAATTACGTGGAATTAAGCTCCTTAAAATTTATAACACGACCAGCTTGACACATTAGCAATATAAGGAACAGAATAGACGATTAGAAGAAAAATGCATACAAGATAAAGAAAGATTGTTACTTTTTAAAGCTTCTTGAGACACGAATAATAATTTATATTAAATATTTAAATTTATATTAAATGGAATAATGATTTTTTTATACTAAATTTTGGCTGCGCTAGTAAACACTATCACGCTATTAATGTCTACACTCTAAATTTCTTGCAGTGAAATCTCACTTCAAGAGAATAAAAATGCAAGAAAGTGAAAATACAAGCACTCTTGAAAAAAAGAGAATGAAAATGCAACCACCCGTAAAAATATTTTACTTCTTGAAAAAAAAGTGATGATCTTTATTCTTGTTAGAGTGAGATTTCACCACTTTGAAATGAAAATTCACCCTAAAAAGAGTGAAAATTGTCACTCTTTTTCAAATATTTTTACTTTTTTTTCAAGGGTGATTATATTTTCACTTTCTTGGAGTGAGATTTCACTGTAAGAAATTTAGAGTGTATTAATATTTTATAATGTTAGGTCTCATATGAAGCACACTCCCAATAATAAATATAATTAAAGCGTATACATTTTTTCAGTGATTAATCCGTTACGTTAATAGTTAAACTTTAACGTTAACAATTTAACTTTTTAACTTAAAATCTCACGGGATTATTTTTAACCTGATCGTTCATATTATCGATTTTCTAAAAAAAAAATACAGTAGCGATTATACATTTATTTTAATACATAGCATATTATTATTAATGCAGTCCATAACGTTTAAGTACATCAGAAAATAATGTGCGCTTCTCTCGTGAATTCAACATCGAACGAAGTTATAATGCGGTAACAGTTTGCGACGAACGAGTCAACGCGCACCGAAATTAATAATAACGCGCATGAGGGCATCCCGCACCGTCTGTTGTATTAATTAATATGAAATTCTAGATCAGCAACTGTCACGCCAACAGCAGAGCCGTTTCCTTGTATAATTAATAATGATCCTCGAAGTTACCGTAAATGTAGGCGTTTTGTTACAAACTCGGATAAATGCAGTCCGCAATGCGAAACATCGTTAATGATATTTGAAGATAGGAGAAATTTAAATAAGAATTATTAAAATGTAGAAGCGCATCTAGTGTATCGAATACATTAATTATTTTTGTTCATTAATATCTTTCTTTTTTTGGATATTAAAAAAATTCAAGTTTAAAAAGATATCAAATTTGCTCTGATTGAATTAACAACGATATTTAAAGCATTTAAAAAAAAAAAATTTATAAAACAGCATGTTATATGTATAATATTATTTAACGATATTCATAAAAAATATAATAAAATATTGAATATAAGACATATTACAAAACTTAATTGACTTGCTAATTATGTAATTGTTCATAAGATGATTAACGATTAAAGAACTTGAAAATATTATTGAAATTATTCAATCAGAGATTTAATCTTGTAATATTTTGAAGATAACAATAACGAATCATAATTCACAAAATCGAATGAAAGCTCGTATTGTGTATAATAGAAACAGATAATACGCTCCCCTGAAGCGGTACGCATCCTATAATCGAGTATATTGTTATGATTTCTAGTACATTGTATTGTATTCTCTTTCTCTCTTTCTTTCTCTGTTTTTCTTTTGTATGAGGCATATTGCATGTTTCCATATTTATACGTGTAGGCGATTATATAATGAAAGTACCGATAACGTGTTCCAAATACAATTTATTGGTGATAATTGACGAAATGGATTACATGCGCGAATCGCGGCTGCGATTACTATCGACATTTTTCCTTTTCCTGTATCATGGAGAATTCGATATCAGCCGTAACAAACTGCTCGATCTAATTAAACTCGCTGATCGGAAGGGACATGACATTTGTATCGCGCAAATGTTTGCAAATAAAAACGATCGTCCTCTACTCGATACTCGAGAGCTAATCGAAAATAGTTTTAGTCATTTAAGTATCGTACTTACTTTTGTTTATATTTATCAATTAATTAATCATTATTAGAAATTAGATCTATTATTTGTTATTAAATTTACTTCGCAAAAATGACTTTTACATCAAAATAATTACAATGCAATTGTCATTTTTGTGTGCTGATTATCCCTTTATTAAATCTTTCACTTAAAATAAATATTTATTACTGCATCTTGTACATTGTAAAATATTGCATGCACAAGTAACAAAGAATAATGTTATGATATACAAGTTAAAAACAGTTTTAATGAGTATGATGTAGTAAGAAACAATAACAATTTTTTATTTATTCGTACATATTGTGATGGTATTAGCTACATTTTTTCATATTTCTAGTATCGCGAAATCTAAATTTGAAGAAATATTAAAGTAAAAATATATGTATAATTATATATATTGCAACTTATTTATTGACAAACTTTAATTAGTAACAGAAATTAATTATCTATAATGAATTCTATGAAAAGCATTCAACATTATTATTATTCCAAAAGAATCTAATTATTGTTTATTCAAATTAAATGATATTACTCTTATTATTCTAGTTGATACGTTTTTCCCATTTTTGATAAAATAATTAACCCTTTATTGCAATTCGCTTTACGTGCCTTTAAATAGCGAATATTTAAACGATTTATAACTCTGCCGGCAATATTTACTAAGCAAACAGGCGAGAAAGTTATTACATAATTTGTGATGCATTATTACAATATACCATGGTAAACTTCTCCAAAGCAAACTTTTGCGATACATCCGGTAAAGCAAGCGGGTTCTTGTTTGCCTAGCGTGATGCTATCGGGCAATAACGATGATGGCGTTAAGTCATGCGTGCGAGCTGACTTACTGAGGGTCAATAGCGCGTCGCGAGTTGTGGCATTTGGTATCGGTTTTGGTCAAGGAACGAGATCAAGTGAATGACTCGTTATAGGGCTCTGGAACTCGGTTTTAGGAGCAAATACATCGAGGTCCACTTGGCTAACATTGAATAATTCATCAGGGTCCGACCAAGCGTCTATACGCCATCAGTACTATTCCAATATAGCATTGCTCCGTTCATCACGGGCTATTGATTGGGGTGACGGTTTTCTATTCTCTCTGCCCATGTCTGTGTCATCTACACATCAGAAATGAATATGCCGCGCTTTGCTAAGAGTAATACACGTTGTCTATAAACGGATAGATATCTTTTTTAGATTCATTACGTTTTCTTACGTCGTTTTAATAAAAATCTATAATTATATTAGTTTAAAGGTCTAACAAAAATTGCCTTTTTAGTATTAATATTTCATTATTATATTGATAATTTTATCAAAATTGAAAGCTTTGAACTCTATAAGATATTACCATTATACACGGAGATTATTGTATTTTATCTACCATATGTGTTAAATAGAGAATACATACGACAAAAAAAAACACATACTGTCATAAAAATATATAAATGAAGAGTTATGAAGAGATAAATTAAAGAAATATACATAATGTATAAAAGAAAAAAAAAATTAAAGAAGTAATTTTTAGTAAAGTAATATTAGATACTTTTTATGAGTAAAGTTTATTAACAAGAAACCTCGTCAAAGACGTCAATTACGAAATAAGTTTGAGAAGTATACCTCATAAAGTCTTGGACTTTAACAATTTAAAACGCTAGTAAATACGACGAAAACGGAAAGTTAATTGAGTTCAGTTATCGTTATGATAACTTCACAGCAGAAGCGGTTTTTAATAAAGTTTGAGAATATATTATTAAAATTAGTATACATAATCTTATTCAAAAGTAAAGTGAGTCAATATGTTGTACTTGCATTATCATTTGACTGTTTAATTATATATTGTATATATATATATATTTATTCATTAGAAATGTATGAACTATTAAGATAGAATCAGGTACTCTCCTAAATTTCTTGAAGTGAAATCTCACTCCAAAATAATTAAAATACTGTCACTATTAAAAAAGAATGAAAATCTGTCACTCTTATTCAAGGGTACAAATTTTTCACTCTTTTTCAATAGTGATAGTATTTTAACTCTTTTAAAGATTTCATTCAAAAAAATTTAGAGATTCGTTTCTATTGGAATTGGAATTTTTATGTTTCGAATCCCAACTATTCGAAAATTTTAGATCTAAGATTTCGAATATGAATTATAATATATATATTGACAATCTTATAAAAATATATTTCCCACTAATAAATAAAATAGTATATAATTAATATTATTTTTCTTACATAGAAATCTTTTTTATTATCTATATTTTATATTTATGATTTTGTATATTTTTTGTATATTTTTTGTGTATTTATGATTTTGTATATCTATTAATTTATTTATATATTAAAAATTAATTTAACAGTAATTATTACGTTGTTAATTAGAAGCTGTATTTAATTTGATTCGATTCAGCGCTAAAAAATCATGATCGTACATCTTTAGTACACGTAGTATTTTACAATGGATAAGATATGATACAAATATTTATTCTTGTCGTTAGTAATGAACTAATTCAGCAAAAGCATAATTATTCGCATTTACAACTATCCTCATTTAACGAAGGGATTATTTTTGCGAAATTTATTTAAGGATTTAAGAAGAAGGGCAGGTGACAGATAATCGAAAAAAAATAAAATAAATTATAAGCATATACCTGGTGCTTACCGATAAACGCCGGGTGACTTTATGAATCGCCGTTTGCGCGAGACAGTTTAAATGGGTGCAAAAAATGGCTCAGTAACAGGTCGCGAGCAACGATTGTTTATCAACCCCTCGCGGAGCGCATTGACTGACAAAAACTCCGCACGTATCTCGGTGCAATAAAGTTCGTCATTGCGCGAATATTTGTTCACTGTGCGATATTACTAAACGCCACAATCTACCTCTCTTAATCTGGAATCCAAAGGGCGTCATGTGTGCGTGTGAAAAGATTGAATAACCTCTGCTGAAAAAATTCTACCATGTAGCTTGTCCACCATAAAGTTTAAACTGTCCAACTGTTATCACGCATGTGTAGTTTTTTTTACATTTCGTATTTTACACGAACGAATTTCGCATATCGTGTTCTTTTTGGTGTTTTAACTTTTAACGACGGCTTCCCAATGGAGCGGCTTTTTTTGCGGGAGCCATTTTCCGCAGTTTTATGTCGTGATTTTCGACATTTCTACTATCTGCTTAAAGCGCAAAAACATTTTCTGTAAAGGCGCATTTTTTTTTATTAAGTTTTCAATCCTAGCGTAATTTTGAAATGTTAAACTAATTTGACCTTTAACCTATCGCGTTGTCATATCAAATATAATTCATAACGTTACGCCCATATTTGGACTAATGTAGATGAACGACCAGATTCTGCGGTTGTCCAGATCGTGATTATATAGATAGATATACATGGAAACCCGGAAGCCTCGTCATGTTTTAGCGACTTCTATGACTACGTTTACACGGACAACGTTAATCGGGTTTAATAACATTCGTAGTTGGAAACTGGCTAATCAGTCATTCCATTCTTCAGAGGTATGGCTATGATTGACCAGTTCATAACTACGGATGTGATTAAATCCGATTAAGAGTGTCCGTGTAAACGTAGACTATGTTGCTTATACTATTATCTATTTGCATCAATTTCAATATCTATTTTGCGAATCGATTTATCCCGAATACTGAAAAATAATATTTTAGAAAAATTATACATCAATTTCTCGTTACATAAAATAAATCGCTTCGCAAAGTTGATAGAAAAAGCGATTCATCTATTTACAAGGAATTATCCGTAGAATTTGTGTTCCTATAAAAATCTCCTCATATCGCATTATTTGGGATTATTTAATTAACTAGTTTGTGTGTGAATGATAAATGTACAATGAATGCGTAATGAACATTACGCGACAAAGTAAGATAAAAGATTAATGGATTTCTCTAACAATATATTAGAGTCTTTACAGCACACCGATAAGATAAAGCAAAGCTTAATTTTACTCGCGAGATCATTTGTCTCTCTTGACGACTTGAAATTCTAAATTTATAAATTACGAGATGTTACTTTTCGACATATTTCTTGGCGCACTGATGATTGCGACATACGTAAGGTCGTGAATTATTTGGCTGGACGTAGCATCCGACCTTTCTGGTACAATATTGATTCGATCTTCTGGCACGACGTGCTCGAGCTTGCAGCATAGAATTTGCATATGGAATTACAAGGGTACGTTGCGACGGAGCAACGTATAACGAATCCGTGTTTGCCGTTTGATTGTACGGAAATTGCATCGGGCGTCGACGTGCGCGCAGTTGACAAGCATGATTTCCTGGACTTCGTGGAACTTCGATCCTGTGATCGGTCTGTCAATGCTGAAATGCACCTGAATTTCCGCGAATGGACGAAATGAAACAATCTTGATAGCTGAATTTCGATAGTAATATTTCAAAATAATTGCTAGAACTCGAAAAATTAAAGAATATTATCATTTCGTATTCCTTTCATCACAATAGTTTCCAGAAATTAAATTCTATTCAAATATAACGTATTTTATGTAAATAAAAATAATGTTTCTTCTCATAACTAATTTTCACTACACGTAATCAATTTATTTAAAGCTTATTTTTTTCAATAATGTTATATAATAATATATAAATAATACATATATAATTTAGTGAGTCGAATTATGAAGCATCAAAATAGTAATTATTTTTGTGTCATGCGTAAATCATCATTGTACAAGTAATATTTAATAATAATTAGCCTAATAAACCTATTTGAGCCAAACACAAGATATTTATTGTGTGAATTAAAAATTAAACAATTAAACAATTACATGTATATTAAACGTAAACGTTTCGACCTATGGTTAAAGTCCTTATCAATATTTCATTATATATCGTATCATCTATTGACACACTTAATACGCGTTAAAAATATATATAAATTGTCCAACTATCTATCATGGTATTGTCCAACCGCTTTGTAGGTCATCAAATTCGCTAGTTTACTAAATACAAACAGATTTTAATATGTATATATATAGTATACTGATAGCAATTATACTTAATGTCTAAAACTAATTAACTTACATAATTGCACAAGCGTCATTGGTTTTTTTGAATAATTTTATATGTTCCATGAGACTGATAGGTTCCCTAAATTATACACAAATGAATTTGATCAAATTTCACCAATTTTCATTATTTCCAAATTAATTTAAACATTGGTGCATAGCCACTTCATATTACATAAACTTACATAAAACAATAAAGAGTGTATTCAAACGCATAATTTCCGTTCGGTAGTTACAAGTCGACTGAGCAATTTCGAGTAACAGGAGAATAAGAAAATATATATATTACAATGTCAATGTGGTAAACTTAGTAATAATAATAACAAGGGATGGAAACAATTAGTTTTCAGAAAATAAATCAATATATGCCGCATTAAGATTCCAAGTATCATTTTGTAAATTTAAACCTGCTTTTTGTTTTTTAATATGTATTATCTCGAATAGCAACCTCTTATATTGGATTTTCTCTTTATCTAGTATGTGTAAATTGTCCCAATCAAATTCATGAAAACATTCCAATCGGTGTTGTGTAATAACTGACAATTGAGTCGTATTTCTGTTAATATGATTTCTATGTTCATTTATGCATGTTTTTAGACAATATAAGAGGTTAAGTTTCAATATAAGAGGTTGCTATCCGAGATGATACATATTAAAAAACAAAAAGCAGGTTTAAATTTACAAAATGATACTTGGAATCTTAATGCGGCATATATTGATTTATTTTCTGAAAACTAATTGTTTCCATCCCTTGTTATTATTATTACTAAGTTTACCACATTGACATTGTAATATATATATTTTCTTATTCTCCTGTTACTCGAAATTGCTCAGTCGACTTGTAACTACCGAACGGAAATTATGCGTTTGAATACACTCTTTATTGTTTTATGTAAGTTTATGTAATATGAAGTGGCTATGCACCAATGTTTAAATTAATTTGGAAATAATGAAAATTGGTGAAATTTGATCAAATTCATTTGTGTATAATTTAGGGAACCTATCAGTCTCATGGAACATATAAAATTATTCAAAAAAACCAATGACGCTTGTGCAATTATGTAAGTTAATTAGTTTTAGACATTAAGTATAATTGCTATCAGTATACTATATATA